>NC_055971.1:15114268-15116768 GCF_018492685.1 Alosa sapidissima | reverse complement strand
AGCTGATCATAGTGAACATAGAGTAAATATCACCTAAGCACAAAGAAGATTGCTTTCATGAAAAAATTGCTTTTCCATAAACCCCTCCGATTGTATCCTGTCACCTGTGTCATAAGTGTAAATGGACTACGGTCGGGTCAAACCTTCAACTATATGCATGAGCACAAGTGATGCACATGCTACTGTACGTGAGGTCTCTACTGCACACTGAACTGTAATCCACGAGGTTCCATTACTCTGCACAGCATAATACAGAACAATGTTAGCCAGCCATCACAGCAGAACAACTCTCGCTACTGTTGCGATGTGCTGCCTGTGACTTGCAGTACACTTTCACAAACAAACCTCATCCACAAGGGGACATCAGCTTGCTTATTTCACCTGGTAGCTACCGACTAGCTATTTACTGTAAAGCCATGAAGTAGTTTTAGTGGGAGACTTGGGGTGCGTCACATTTCTCTATTTGTCCATCCTTCCTTCCTTCCTTCTGTACTAGTCCCTCCTCCTAATTAATCTAGTAAAGGAAACGAGAATCTGATCTGCACCCTTGGTTTGGCATGGTCAGACAGACCTGCTTGTGGGACTACCAGTGGCTCTTTGTTTCAGCTCTCCGTGTTTTTGGTTTTACCTTGTGTTTGGGCCTGTTTTCGTTTGTTTTTTGTCTTTGTTTCAGGGTTTTCCCCACTTTTTGTGAACATTGTGGGAGATGTGAGTGTTCCACGTGGGCTGGTTGCCCTGAGAAGGCAATGTGTGCGCTGGTCCAGGACTTGGAGGTAAGCTGGTGTCCCCTTGCATTGCATCCACCATTAGCTACACTCTGACTACCACATTATTGCACACATCTAGGTTAGGGACTCTGGTCTGGACAACACATAAATCCGCTACACTTGTTGCGAGGTTGTTGCTGGGCCATGACTTTCTAACACTGCTAATTGTTCTCTCTGAAATGCATTTATTTAATTACAGACTAACACAACACAACAGTATAGCTCCTCATGAGTGGGTTGTGCTCAGAGCCAATAAAAAGGGGTTCTTAACTGATTAAATGTTAATTTCCCAGTTCTCAGAGCACTCTTCAGCTGAGTACTATTGCTGTCCTTAGTTGGGCAAAGGGGGATTCTGTGAAGTAATTGTCCTGTCATTCTAACAGAATAGACAGATTGGGAATAGTCAGAGTACTATCGAGCACTGTGGTCAGGCATTTTGGCCTTGAAAGGAAACGTGTGCGCCCACAGTTCGGGACTACTTCAAGAATCTCCATAGAGTTCTGCTGTACACTGGATGTTTGACCACAGGTTCATTGTCACTTAGTTATACATTTCTGAATCTGGGAAAGTCTTTCAGCTAAAATGTATTAAAATTAATTGTTTCTGACTATTATCTGTCTATTATTCATGGGTGTTGTAGTGGCTAAAGTTCCCTTCTTGTGATCGGTAAGTATTTCTCGACATATTCATTCACTTAACCACTCTAAGACGGAAAGAACGAGTATATGTCTACGTGTTTGGTGTGTTGAACGATGGTAGAAAACAGTGTGTTTGCTCCATCTTTACTGAAAACAAACAAAAGGCACAAATCACACTATTTTCACACTCCATGAATGCGCGAGCTCCCTATGTCATAGCTCAGTGCGTGCTCTAAAGCAATTCCTATGTCCTATGCATCTCTGGTTGTTCTAAGCAATGCAATGCATGTACACTAAACATATACTAAACTAAAATGCAAACTATAAAAAACAATTATGCAATCATAACATAATCATAATCATGCTATAAAAAAACAATCACTAAATATTAATCTAAATAATATGATATCTAAATCTGAGTCTAAATTACAACATGAAAACGGCACTAACAGGTGTGTTCAGATAATTGGGGGTGGAGAGGGGGGGGGGGGGGGGTCATTTCTTAAGCTACGTTCCAGTCTCAGTCTCAGAACGCGGAACACATCCTTCACTTCCAATTTTAAAGTTGAGGTAGATGAACTTGCCCCAAGTTTACAAGTAGGAAGTTTGACTTTGATTGGCATTCCATTGTACTTTTTTCTAGTAGGAGGAACGCAGAGAGTAGCACAAAGGAAAGCACGCCATGCAGGGGGCCCCCCTAGAGCACAACTGGGAATCTACAATATGACATTTCTCAGACAGACAGAAGACACTGGGTATCCGTGGCTATTGTCTTTAGTTATATTGATAAGGAACTTGATTTTCATACTCTGAATGGCTATAAGGTTCTTATGAAAAGCTTCGGCAAGCTAAAGATGTGTAGACAGCCTGTTCCTCAGGAAACGAAGGAGTGCGCGTACATCACAATAGTGCAGGTGCTGCACAGCCTGTTCCTGCCAAAAGAGTTGCCCACTAGCTAAGTGTCAAAAAGAGAAGCTTAAATAAGGAGCTGTCTGTACTTTTATGTGGTTAAACTTGATATCTGTAAATTTAAATTCCTACATACTGAGTTAAACAGCATGTAATGTATCTGTATAAGCACAGCAGAGTGTATGA
>NC_055971.1:15104268-15109268 GCF_018492685.1 Alosa sapidissima | reverse complement strand
TGCCGGTGTGCCAAAACGTTGGGGATCTACAACGGCGCACCCATGCGCCGGATTCTGAGCCCCCTTTCCCCACTGAGGGTCTCGCTGCTCGGGATCTTAGTTTTTGGATTCCTGAAACAAGCAAGCTCGGAAGGAGTGAGTATACCAACAATTTAAACTTAAAGTAACAAAAATGACCATGCTCTGCATATTCTCTACGAAAAAAAGTGTACACAAATGGTTGCAGATTGTCAATAACATTGTAGAGAGAAGATGTGGAGAGTAAGCTATTTGCAGGTCGCTTGTAAACCTAATCTGCCCCGAGTAATCATTGTTCTTCGTATAACAATGTAATGAGATGTAGGCCTAATGCAATTCAAGTGAATATTTTATCTGCGGGGGCTTTTATTTAACCATCTTGAAAAAAATAAAAATAAATAATAAATATATATATATATATACATATATATATATATATATATATATATATATATATATATATATATATATTTAAATATTTGCTAGTCAGTTGTTAGTTTAGTTTTGTAGAGTTTAAGTGGTATGAGACGTAGCTTATATCCAACAGGGTGATCTGTTGTTCAGCAATTCGTTAGTTGCGTGTAGTGGGGTCAGGTGTGCTGGCGGGTCTTTAGTGACACATCGTTATCACCAGAGGGGCGCTTAGGAGCAGAACCACTTGGATGACATCACAGTTGAATTGTCCCTCTCTTCTTTTCTTTACTTATTAATTAAACATAATAATATGACAAGGGGTTGTCAAATAGTGTATTTGTGTGTATGTGTGTGTAGGGAATGAGTATAGGATTCAGAGTGGGAAGCCAACCTGGCTGAAAGCAAAACAGACTTGCAGAGCTAGTGAGATGATCCTGATCAAAAGCTGGTGCAAAGTAGAGATTTTTCATTTTAGATTGGTTGCCTTTCTTTGGCATGTTTATCAGATGGGAAATTTATGCCTGCCATAAATGAAGGTGGCAGTCCATCAAGGTCTTAGTCATTTGGGGGCGGTGGTAGCGTAGTGGCTGGAGCTAGCCTGGGTGTTCCCATGCTGCCTTGCGCGCGATTTGATTCACGCTGCTAAGGCAGCCTGGAGACCATGGAGCAAATTTTCTCCTGAGATAGGGAACCAATCACAGAACAGGGGGGAAAGCAAGACGATGATGAGCTATGCACAGACGCATTTGATAGACATCCGTGGCACCCAATAAACGGATCTGGGCATTTTTTTCAAATACGAGAAAATGAACATTTGGTTCCCAGACCACGTCTCATTGAGAAGTGGTGGCGCTAGCCAGGCTAGGCTGGAGCTGGGCTAACATGTAGTTGTGAGTTCAATGCCCGGCTACCACTGTTGTGCCCTTGATACGTCACTTAGGCCTAACCCCAAGTTGCTCTGGGGACAATGGGCCTTGTAAAATAATTTACATAAGTCGCTTTGGATAAAAGTGTCTGCTAAATTCATAAATGTAAATGCAGATTGGGTAGCCAACCTCAAATTTTGTGGGCGGGGCTAAGTTCGGCTGGCACCCAGGCTACAGATTGGGTGTTCCTGTTAGTTCGTGTTGGCTAAGAATTCCTCAGGTCAGTCTTCAGATAGCTGTCCGACATTGTACATCTGACCAAGACCTGTCCCTGGTGTGTCCCTGTGTAATGAAATGAGTAGAGGAACTGCTCAGTGGTATCAGTAAAGCTAAGGGTAAGTCTTGTGGGGGAATTATATTGACATGGTTTCTGCAGTTCAAAGAATGCAATGGGCCCAGCTATAGCATTGCCCCAGGGACCGAGCTGAAGAACATTGAATATTTCACTCAGATGGTTCAACTTAGAGCAGCTCATGTCCTGAAACAACCTCCAACTTAATTTCCAAGATGTTCTCTACTAACATGGGAAGATTATGGTTTTACTCCAGAGGGGAAATGTAAGAATATAATATGTATATACATTAAGATAAATTATTATGATTATATATATTATATACATACATAAGGATGCGGCCTAATATTTGGACACTAGTGCAAGTGTCATGGTGAGACCTGATAACAAAAGTAACATGACAGTTTCCCCTGGGATTATTCAATAACTCCTCACTTGAATGTTGTGGGTAGAAAACTGTTTGTGAAGCCCAACAAGCACTATGAGCTATGAGGACAAACTGGGGAGTTATAGATGACTGGCTTTTCAAGCAAGTGATTAAAGCTAACAGATCAATAACAAATTCAAGTTCAATTTCACATTGAATATATTAATCATTATAATTAAGGGACATTGATTTCTGAAATCATAATATGTCTGGTGTGGTCAGAGGGGCAAAGTCGTGTTGAATTGGTAGTTTTGGATTTATGTTCAATGGAAATCTGTCAAAAATTTCAGTGATGACAGACAGACAGAAAAACAAATCATCATGATCATGCTTAATAAATCTTACTTTATAATGATGTACCCGCCATACCTAATGCTTTAGTTGATGAGGTCATGAACTCATGTGAGATGTTTCATGTAAAGGTGAGATACTCATTCATGAGATAAAGGAATGACGTAATGCATAAATCATGAATCATAAGAAAACTGTTAAACACAATTTTAGCTTGGACCAGCTGAACTGTTACTCACCAACTTCTTACACTAGTGGTAGTTAATAACTATCGCCACAAATTATGCACACAAGTTCTGAGTTAACAAACAGTGCAAAGCTAGCCACTAAACTCATGAAGAGGATCACCTTCTGGATGTTAAACCTAAGCACCTCAAACAAACCTGTTCATGTTAAGACACCTGATAGGAAATATTTAAGGATTTGGTTATTTATTTAAGTGCTAACACCCTCAGCCACCCCAGCACCCTCAATCAGTAGCCTATAAAACTAGAAGCCACTGGAGTCTGTAGGACTGTGACAAGGGGCTGAGCTTTCTTTTGTCTTTGACAGATCTCTTGCAACGTTGTTTTCAGTGATCTAACTAATGATCTGTTTTAGAAAGACCAACGAGAGGACAGCTGTAGTTGGGCCCCCTGTAGATAAAAGAAATGGATTACATTTTTTAACGCTCTATGCACAGGACGTTTCTTAAATCTGGCTTTAAGACGATAAAAGGCTAGCCTGACGAGCCAGACCCACATTAAAATGTAGGGTCTGGGCACTCACCGTTCGCAGTGCTCAGTCCGAGGGGCGGGATAATCAGTTGTCTTTCAAATTCCCTCTGCACGCAATAGGACAGCGGCAGCATGAGTCCCATGCGTTTCCCACCAGCGGAGCTAGTTGGCTAGTTCAAACGTTTGCCAACTTAATAAAAGCTTAACTCGTGTCACACTGTTCGCCAACAGCAACATCCATCTTATTTGTTTTCATGTAGCAGGGAATTCAAGCCAAACCGTTGCAACTCTGCCATCAATCATTATGTTAAGCCCCCCTTCATCGATTTCATTGGCCTGATTGAGTTTCGATTTCTGGAGCTCACAAGCCAACGGAGAGTTGCTAGACTAGCCCTAATCTAAATCTAGACTAGCTAGGGGCGCGTCTAGATTTCTAGGCTAATAAAAGGCTACTCTGGTTACAACTTTGATACTCCAGATGACTCTGGAAGTCACAACTCCCTACTCTTACTCAGAGTAAAGTTACAAAATAGACCTAGCCCCTGCCCAACCAGAATGATCTGAATCAAAGCTGCAATATAAAATCAATGCTAATCAAGCTAGCACAAGACCGGAGCGTACCTATGTTCCCCGGATCCAGTGTTCCCCGGGTCCTATGTTCCCCGCTTTGTATGGGACCAGGGAACACAGGACCCTAACCCTAACCCCGAGTAGGGAACATAGGACCCGGGGAACATAGGGATGACCCCCACAAGACATCCTCTTCCTGTTCCCCCCAGCCCATCAGTTACATTCACATCTGACTACCATTTCACACTGACATTTATTAATTTAGTAGACGCTTTTATCCAAAGTGACTTACATATTATAATTACATTATTACAATTATATATTACAAGGGCCATTGTTCCCGGAGCAACTTGGGGTTGAGTGCCTTGCTCAAGGGCACAACAATGGAAGCCGGGAATTGAACGCACAACTTTTCAGGCTACTGCATGCTAGTCCAGTAGGCTATCTACCCTACCCAGATTAGCATACTGGGGACACAGTCCATGACACTGAGGGACAGATGTACTAACGCTTTTGCGCCCATTTCAGGCGTATTTGTTTCGCAATGTGCGTGTAAAATCATTGCGAGGTATGTACAAACAGGCCGCAATGATGTAAATGCGCAAACTGCCTGTCGCGGGAGCTGAAAGTGGCACATTGCGATTGTCATGTCATGCATATGCATTCATGGGAGGATCCAGGGGAAAGTGGGAGTTTAGCGTAAATAGATGGGAGGGGAAGAGTAAAGAGCGCCTAGTTATGTATTCTGCGGTATGTACAAAGACTGCTCCTGAAAGCGCACGTCTATTCTGCGCCTAAATACTTCCGCCTTGTAAAAGCAGGTGTTAATCCACATTGCAGTTCAATGCGTCAATAAGAGAACCTTTCAAAGACAACAGAATCGCTATTTAGAACACCAGTTTTTGTGGTGTATTTGTACTACCAAAAGCAACCTTAACTTTCGTTGGCCTTTCGCATGTCTTACTTTCACTTTCACGTCATTCACTTAAACTTTCCTACTTGCTAGATTTGACCAATCTTCCATAGCCTACGTGCACAAGTAGTTTGAGTAGAACTACTGATCTTCATTATCTCCCTGCTTGTTGACATCTTATCATGTATGGTATTATTTCATGATCGCTAAACGTTTGATTCTTTTTAATGTTGTCATCAGTTAACTTCATTCAACTGCGCTTGTAGGCGCTGCCATTCAGTTGTGGACGTTCGTAAATTGCGTTTATGGGCAGAGAAAGGCGCAGTTTACACTAAGGATTGAACGATTGATAAATACTACGGAAACTTGGGTCTGACAGCGCACGCAATCTGCGGTGTGTCCATGGCGCTGATAACGCTACGTTCGCAAATGT
>NC_055971.1:14946768-15094268 GCF_018492685.1 Alosa sapidissima | reverse complement strand
TCTGCCATGACGAATGTCTGAGAAACTCCTAAGCTCCCCTTGCAAATAGTACTTAACATAGTGGTTTATTGAGCAGGGATACGCCACCATTTGGGGAAATATGTTAATTTTCTATCTCCTCTCAAGTTAAACAATTGAGTTTTACCTTTCTCCAGTTCATCCAGCCGTTCTCTGAGTCTGGCGATACCACTTTTAGCTCCAGCCTAGCATAGATCATTGAATCGGATTAGACCATTAGCATCTAGCCCCATTAGCATTAGGTAATTTTTCTATTTAAAACTTCTCTTCTCTTCTAAAGTTAGAAAGCGTAATAAGACTAACGGAAAAGGAAACATGCCGATTTTCTAGGCTGATTTGACATGGAACTATAATCTCATTCCGGCGTAATAATCAAGGAACGTTGTGAGTTATAGCCTATGGGGACTATTTTCAGGTGCTGCGTGATATCATTGTGATTATTACGCCGGAATAAGAGTATAGTTCTCCCGGCTGACAGCAAACCCCACCCTACCACCTTAACTAACAAATTTTCTGCGGGAAGCCCTGAAGACCCATAACTGAAATGAGACATGATGATGATGATGATGATGATGATGACGATGATGCTGATGATGATGATGATGATGATTCTCTTCCTTAGTCCTATTATTTTGTTGAAGTTCATTGGTTCCCCCAACTAAGGTCTAAGCCCTGACCTGAGATGGTACAGGCTCAAAATGCCATGAACAGAAATGTGACATATCACAACACCAAAAAAAATATATAAAATATAAAAATATTTCCATAAATAATTTATGGTAGTTTTTTATTGTGCTTTTTAAAAATTCTGCGCTCCCTCTGTGGGTAACCCTGTGTTTCATATCCCAGTGCTATGAACGGGGACCGCCCCTGTAGATATAGTGTGCAGAAAAGTGTTACGAAACATGTACATAGAGGGCACAAAATGCCTGTGAGAGCCTTCATGCACTTGACGATTTGTTAATGGGACAGGTCTAAGCCCTCACGGATTTAGTGGGAATGCCATGAGTCCATGAGTGTGGACACTCAGATTCAGCCTTTGCTCAATCAGAACTTTCAAACTCTGGTGCCCTCTAGTGGTCATTTAGAAAACTGCAGCTGTGCCTGTGGACTTGCTCACCTATGATGACTCACAAATACATTAAATCCAAGGCAACTTCTAATTGAACATTCAAGCCTCAGTAACTACCTTCTGAGAAAAAGAGCAGACAGAGTACTGGATAAAATAATGTTATGGTTATGGTTATGGTTACGGTATTTAACAGATGCTTTTGTCCAAAGCGCCATACCAATAACAACAATACAATAGGTAAATTTAACAGTAAACAAACTAAAAGGTTGGTAAGACTACACCAAGGAGAACAGCAATAATAAAACAACAATGTCAATTCAATCAATAGCCTAATGAAAATAAATAAATACTATAATATACAAACCATAAAGCATAAGAAATGCTTAATAAACTAAGTGCATGTTGAACAGATATGCCTTTAGACCCCTCTTGAAAGATCCAAAACTATCACAGGGACGGAGAGCACTGGGCAACTCATTCCACCACAAAGGAACCACTGAGGAAAAGAGTTTTGAATTTGACCTAGCGTTTATGGCTGGTCGAAACAACAGACGCTCATCAGAAGACCGCAGTGGACGGTTACAGTCCCTGACAAAAGTCTTGTCACCCCTTTAGATTTTTGTTTTAAAACCACGAATGAAGTGGATTACTGTTACTGTTCAAACGAGCTATTTGATAGCCTAATCCACTGCACAAAAAAAGAAAAAAGCAACTTGTTCTATTTCTACTCTAACAGATAAATATCGTAGCAAATTTATTTCACTCATGAAATGAACGTAGAATGTGGCCTGTTGCGCAAAGACATTTATTAGGTAGCTTATCTGCATCTCCGTTAACCGAAAGCTAGTTTTCATCTCCATTGTTGACGTGAAATACTGTATGTCTCCATAGTGTCAGTGAAGTGGTAACATTATGCAGTTGCAGGTAGCCAGTGTTCACGTCACGGGAGTCAGAAAGAAGCTACCAAGACGGGCCCTGCTCTGTTTCTGTCCCTCCCAAACTGCGCTAAAATTGTGTAGGCTATTTAACAGCCAGAATTTAAAAAAAAAATGCCTGGGGGAGGCCCTTTTATGATCCACACTACCTCTTACAAAATAGGCCTACTCCAACGTCCATCTAGCTCTTGTGAAGTATGAACTTCTACAACACTGCCTACAGCAGTCAGTAACAGCATAATGTGACTTAATGGCCTGTGTGATTGGGATGTGGATTGCTCATTTATTATGAGTAGGCCTATAGGCTATGGTATGGCTATGGTATGGTATTCTCTCCGATATAATAAATACAACACATTGGGTTTGGCAAGAAATTTGGCAATACTACTTTCACACAAGTGATGGCACCCCTGCTTGGAGACAGAGGATTGTCCGTTTTGCTTTTAAGGATTTCATCTGCAATGGGAAAAAATGGAACGACATGTAGGCTATGTTTACTTTAGTGCTGGACTTGGACTCGACTTGATCAATAGCAAAGTCCTTTTAGGCAAGTCCCTCCACTCGGCGGCCATTTGACAACGCTTTTTGGGCACTCGTCGGGCATCCATAAGGCTTCACCACACCAATCTTGCTCCAGCGGCGAAATCACAACACATGATTGGCACGATGTCTTCACAACACACCATATGATTGGCTCAATGTATTCACATCACACCACATGATTGGCTCAATGTATGTCGACGTTTTGCCGAGGAAGGGGTGGGATATGTGTAGACAACGGCCATATTGGCGTGACAAACTAGCCCCATACATTTCTATCGAGTATTTTTGAGTGCTGTGTCTCCACATTAGAAAGTCTCTGTCAATAGGGACTCGACGTGGATCAACAGTGACTCGACTCGGACTTGACTTGGAATTTTTTTTTAATGACTTGGACTTGACTCGGACTTGAACATTGGGGACTCGAACCTGGACTCGGACTCGAGGCATAGTGACTTGACTACAACACTGATGTTTGCATGATTTTGCAATTGAGGCTACATGCTCAGAGAAATTAAGTCGGTCATCAATTACGACGCCCAAGTTACAGTATGTGCCGATCTAGTTTGGGTCAGTGAAGATGAGTCAAGCTGGATGTCAATCTGTTGGGGAATAGCTGTTTTAGCAGGAAACACCAGAAGCTCAGTTTTTGAGAGATTAAGCTGAAGGTGCTGATATTTCATCCAGACTCAAATATCCTTAAGGCATGCAGAAATCCTATGGGAAACGCTAGAGTCCTCAGGTGGGAAAGATAGGTAAAGTTGAGTGTCGTCCAAATAGCAATGATAGTCAAATCCATGGGAGTTAAACATGTTAGTGCCGGTAGGGGTGTAAGGAATAAAGACACCTCTTCCTAAATATTGTAGGGGGGGTATGGGGTTACAACTGAGTTTACAAATCACGCGCAGACGCGAACGCATCTTGATGCGTTGTAAGACAAGAGCCCAATTAAAAAAACTTGTCTGATCCAGCAACGATTATGTGAATGCAGGCCCTATGCATTTAGCCTATTTAAACAGCGGAAGCTAAATTTTGGCGCGGATGCAACACGAACAGAATGCTTGCGCTGGAATAGCCTCCCTGTCTGTGTAACTACAGATGTGTCTGAAATGTCAGCTGGAATGTGAGCCCGGCGAGGAGAGATGCTTATTGATGTCACAGGTGGGCTAGTTGAAACGTTCAACTTCTGTCAGAAAAAGACGTTGAGATTGGTGTAGCAACGTAGCATAGGCTGTTGTTAAATTTAGCGATATTGAACAGAAATATAGACATAACAAGTTCATTTGATGAAGAATACGTGCAGTTTGAGCCATCTAGATCGAAAAGGTGAAGCAAATAGGCATACTTTTTCAGTATAGCAAAGGCTAATGTGAATAACTAAATAGTTGATTTAAATGCTCCTAAACTGGGCTGGTGCGTTTTGTCGAGTTCAGAGACAAAAACAGTGTTTGACATGGTAATGCCATCTTTTAAGAAACGCTCAGTGGCCTGACACACAATCACAATGCCACAATCTGTAAGTAGCCTAGCTGCAGGTTAAAACATTTCAAACCAATTTTACAAATTAAAGCCTACCCTACCCTACCCAAGTTTATTTATTACCTGGTTTGGTCCAACAAATATTCAGACTTATTCTAATAGTTCTAAGTGTCCTTTAGGCCTATGAAATGTCTGATAACTTCAGGCACAAAGAAATAAAGAAAGAAAGAAAGAAAACTCATGTAGATTACTGAGGAGGATAGGAGGGCCAGGCTGAAGCATGTTGCCAAACAGCACAAGTGGGCCCCTTCACACTTAGGCCCAAGCCAAAAAGAAGAAATAATAAGTATTTTTGTGTAAAAATTAGTCATTTTGTAGTTTGTTTTCTTCATAAATCTCTGGTTTTAGGCAACTTCATACTCCATGGAAGCTATGCACTATTGGCAACAATGTCACTCGCGCCTGTTTTGCTATGAAACGGCCATTTCCCACTTTGCGCGCCCTTCTCACCTTTTTCACCCCTGACCCGTTTTCATGCCTGATCATAATCAGGGAGGTTTTTCCTTATAGCTACTCTTTGTTGCATTCACTTATCCACCAGTATGGATATGCATACTTACATACTTAGCATACTTTCAAAGGTACTGTGCAGGGCTTGACTAAACCACATGTCCTGCCCAGCTGGTTGTGGATAGTCTGAAAAGAAACGAGAGACTGTGTCATCTAACAACACATGAACACAAAGATGGAGCCATGATGATTCTTTCAGTGTACTGTTTACTTTGATTTTAGTGTCCTTCAAAGCTTTGCTTACTGTACAAAGGTGGATTTGAGAGGCATTGACGCATTTAAACTCCTCTCTTTCGAGTTATGGGAGGTACGTAGCTGATTGGTCAAAAGTCACCTGCTCTACGAGTGCAAGGTTCACTCGGTTGATGTTTTAACATGATTTCCATCTACTGTGCTGGCTGACTGATTCAAACCCCATCTGAATCCTCCCTGAATAGCCGTGGCCCATTTCAGCCTCTAGCCCACGGAGCTCCCACTGGCGGCGACATTCACGTCTATGGAGTTGACGCTCAAGACATCAATTGTCTAAACTTCAGTGTCAACACGCGTCACATGCCACCAGTGGGCTTTACTCCATTAAAATAATGGAGTTCTAAACTTTGGCGTCACTTGACACGCGTTAGACACCGCGAGTGGGCATTAGCCTTTAGAAATCATGGCATTAGTGGATAACCACTGTGAAGATACTGAATGCAATCCTCAATATTCTAGAACACTGTTTTAATAGAATGAGCCTATGTTAGCTGTGTGACCGTTTGCATGTGGGGGGTAATGGGTTTAATTGAACCACACTGTGGTGCCCTTCATCAGGGCCAGGGGTTTGGAGTGAGGGAAGACCTACTGAAATGTGCAAGTTGTAATGTCCATTTTAAAAGACCAGTTTTTTAAATAAAAAAAAGGATAATGTGTATATTTTATTTAGTCTAAAAAATAGATGTTTTTTAAGGTGTGACCATGACCCAGACCTCGGTGCACGAGTTGCATCTGATGTGGGTGTCCCCCAACCCCGTCTGTGTGGTCCGGCGGGCACCAAGAGATGCCTGTCAGATGGGCGGCCACCCAGGTGCAGCGGACGCTAAGTGTCACCAGCTATCTGATGAGCCAAGTCACGCTGCTGCCCATGAAAACAGTCACCAGTCATGCACCTGTTCCTGTGTGTGTGTGTGTGTGTGTGAGTGTGTGTTTACATGCACTATTCTTGCCCTTTTGTCTATGTAGGAATTTGACTGAGAAATAACATCTCAAAGTGAGATATGTAGGCGATTCAGCTCTGTTCCACACTCTCACACGTTTCCTCTGCTATCACCCAAAGAAAATATGACCTGTAAAGATGAGATGATCCCAAACACTGACATGACACACCAATCTTAATCTTTACCGCTGCAAATGTTAGGATCTCTTATCCCTCTGATGAAAGCCACAATACAACACCAATACCAAAAACGCTGGGACGCTGTGTAAAATGTGAATAAAAACAGAGTGCTATGATTTACAAATCATGTTAACCCTATATTCAATTGAGAATAGTTCAAAGACAACACATCAACTGTTGAAGGAGAAACATTGTATTGTTTTTTGGAACATCTCACAATAGCCTCTGTAATAAAAAGAGCTTCTCTGGGATGCTCTTTTTAATGGTGTCAGTTAACCTAATTAGTTGTAAGATGTTCTTTATCATGCTTGTATTTTCAATTTGTTGATATGTTGTCTATGTTCTTTTAGCAGCTAAATATGAGTTTACGAGTTACTAACTGGATGTCATAGAAACTCCGTAAATTGAGCACCGATGAGACTGAAGTTATAATTTTTGGAAAAAAAGGAGCAAATACTCAAGACTGCTGCTCTACTGGGCACAAAAGGTTTTAAGGCAGCAGACACAGTGAAAAATCATTTGTCATCAATGACAGTGACCTAAGTTTCAGTAGTCACATGAAGGCAATCACAAAATCAGCATTTTATCATTTCAAAAATATCGCAAAACTAAAAAACTTCATATCACCAGGAGATCAAGAAATGCTTATTCATGCCTTCATTTCAAGCAGGGTGGAATATTGTAATGGTCTCTTTACAGGCCTCCCCAAAAAACAATTGCAATTGCAATTGCAGCTGCAAGGTTACTGACTAGAACTAAGACAGATCACATTGCACCAGTTTTAAAATTACTACACTGGCTGCTTGTGACCTACATCATTGATTTTAAAACTCTTCTGTTTGTTTTTAAATCACTTAATGGCCAAGGACCTCTGTATTTAGCCGATATGGTCAAAAAGCATAGTCCCTCTAGAGCTCTTAGATCGGTGGAACAACAGCAATTAGTTCAACCCACTGTCCGCACGAAGCAGGGTGAAGCAGCTTTCAGCTGCTATGTGGCCCGTCTATGGAACCGCCTCCCTCTAGAGTCTATCAAGACCTCTCCCACAATCTCCATTTTTAAATCCAGATTAAAAACCAAACTATTTGCAGATGCCTTTCACTAACCCACTTTTGCACCCATGTTCTGTATTTTGTATTTTAATACTTGCACTTGTTTTAATTATACCTCCTGCAAACCGTCCCTATTTTTTAAATTATTTATTATTATTGCTTTGTTTCGTTTTAATTACTTTAGTTATGTTAATATGTGCCATTTTTTCATGATTTGTTAAGCACATTGGGTGCTTAACAAATCAAACAAAACTTGCCTTGCCTTGCCTTACGAGATTTGCTGATTATCACATTCTGTTTTTATTTGCATTTTACACAACTTTTTTGGAATTGGGGTTGTAGAAGTAGGACACCTGTACCTTTCTAATCTGTGTCTCTAGTCTTATTAAAGGTGCAGTTGTGATTATAATCCAGTGCCGTCTTTGTCAAATTTAGCAAATTGCTCCTAATAGTCCTAATAATACCTGGTAACTGTTTGTTCAATTTATGCTCAACAAACTCAGGAAGTCTGCACAACGCTTCAGGATCAGGGAGGGGTGTGTGTTGATTGGCTCTTGAGCTCATATAAGCTACCACCTTTCCCCAGAATAATGGACCTCACCTTTATGGTCTCTCCTTCCCCTCTCCACTCTCCCTCCTTCTGTCTCCTAGGGTGATGTGGGGTATCCTGGCTATCAAGGTCTTCCTGGAATAATGGGTTACCCAGGAAATGAAGGCTCTTCAGGACCAAGAGGCCCTAAGGTATTTTTATATTTGTCTGTGTGTGTGTGTGTGTGTGTGTGTGTGTGTGTGTGTGTGTGAGAGAGAGAGAGCAAATAATGTGCTCTCATATATAGTTCAAACTGAAATTACACCTGAAGTCCAAAACTTTTCCATGATGACACAATCCCATTCAGTGCACACATAGGGTGTGAGTTTGACAGCGTATTTTGCCGACAGTGCATGTGCACTGTGTCCATAGCGAAGTCAGACACAAAGTGGGCTGCGTCAGGCCGAAGTTAAAAAAGTAGATAAATAGATCAGAATTTAACACTGGTTGTATGTGATTCACCGGAGAGGTCTCGGCCATTGCAGAGTCCCCACCTTGCTAGCTTCCCGCCACCTACAACCTTGCCGAACTCAAGCATGAGGAGGTTAACAAACACAGTTCTAAAGGGCCATTCACACCAAGAACAATAACTATAATGATAACGACAAAGGAGTATTGTTCTAGCTAATATGAATAACAACGTCCACACATAAACTATAACCATCACGACATGAGAACAGTACATGAAGAACGATATACTTGTAGTTCAAGTATATCGTTGAGATGAGATGAGACTTTCCTTATCATTGGTCAGTGTGGCATTGGAGTCCTGTTTACAATTACAGTACACATGTGAGAGTATATGCTATTAACATCATTTGTATCTGATTGAGTACCATATATGGCACAGTTGTGCTGTTGTCCTGTTTACTGTACATCTCTTCACATTTGACTACCTGGTAGTTTTTTTCTGGTCAGCAAATTCTAACTGCCACCACAGTTCTGACAGTAAATGAGTTTAGTTTGGTTTTAGTCCCTTCTTCCCATCAATTCACACGTATGTATGTCATGTATTTGTATTTATTTCACCCTTTGGAGGAATTACCCTTTTTACAGAGCTTTCTCTCCTCTACAGGGGGAAAGGGGTTACCCTGGATTCCCTGGACCCAAAGGATCACGGGTATGGTGTCTCTGTTAGTGTGTTTGTGTGTCTGTACCTTTGTGTACATACTGTATTTACGTTGGGCACCTTTGAATGTCTTTTGAATGTATGCATGTATTTTGGTCTTTTAGTATGTGTCATGGTGTTGCCATGCACATATAGTTTGTGTGTCTTATGTAAGTGTCAGTGTTTTGTGTGCATGTGTTCATAATGTCTTTGCCATGCTGACTCCAGGGTCTGTCAGGAAAGCCAGGATTCTCAGGACCACCGGGACAACCAGTGAGGCTCTTTCAAATCTAACTCATGCATGCGAGAGGCTGGGACTGTGTTCATATACTGTACACTATCGGTCAAAAGTTTGCGGTCACTAAGACATTTCCATCCACTCCATTATAGACAGAATACTAGCTGAGATCAATTGCATTGTTTTTTTTTTATCAGGGCAGCAGTTTCCACTCCATGCTTACATAATTCCAAAAGGGTTCTCAACTGTTGTAGAAAGAAATGTCTGATCGTTAATGCAATATCTACACGCGCATTATCAGCAACCATTCATCCAATGTTCCAAAGGCACATTCTGTTTACTAATCTGATATAATTTTAAAAGGCTAACTGAGAAAACATTGGATAACCTTTTGCAATTATTTCAGCACATGTAATCTGAAAATTGCTGCCCTGTTTTAAAAAAAAAACAATGCAACTGATATCAGGTGGTATTCTGTCTATAATGGAGTGGAATGGAAATTTCTAAGTGACGCCAAACTTTTGACTGGTAGTGTATGCCTTACTGACAGTGTGTGCTTGCATGTTTCTTATACCATACATGCAGCTGGTGATTAATGAGGTTCATTTTGAACATATTAGCATAATTGGCTCCTACATTGTTTTAGGGTATCCCTGGAAATGAGGGGCCAATGGGACAACAAGGTATCCCAGGATGCAACGGCACTAAGGTACTTTAGAGTAAACAAATGCTCTATCTCACACACATACAGACACATACAGACACACACACACATACACACACACACACACACACACACACACACACACACACACACACACACACATACACGTACATCATTATGTTTATGGTGTGATATGATACCTCTACAAAACTATTCATTCTTAAGTGTAAACCTGTTTTATGTCTAATCTAACTGAACTCATTTTTAGGGTGACAGGGGATTCCCAGGACCGCCCGGGCTTCCCGGAAGAGACGGATTCCCAGTAGGTGCACACATGACCAGTAGACTTGCTGACATCACACAGACTCTTTCTCATTCTCATCCTGTGCTCATCCTCTCCTCTCTTTCTCATAGGGTCAGCCAGGACTACCAGGAATGAAGGTTTGTGTTTGTCTGTGTGTGTGTGTGTGTGTGTGTGTGTGTGTGTGTGTGTGTGTGTGTGTGTGTGTGTGTGTGTGTTATGTGTGTATGTGTGTGTGATGCGCAACATGGCAGCAAGAACAAATGTCAGTTCTCCAGCGTGCATGTACGTACACGTGGATGGATCAGCATCAGTGCATGTATATAATGTATATTGTTGATCCACAGGGTGACACATACTACTCTGACTACCCACTAGAAGTGAAAGGACGGCGGGGCTTTCCTGGACCAGATGGAGAGCCAGTGAGAATCTCTCTCTCTCTCTCTCTCTCTCTCTCTCTCTCTCACTCTCTCACACACACACACACACACACACACACACACACACACACACACACACACACACAGGTTCACATTCCTTTGCTCCTAATAACAGCATCACTACAGACTATACAGACATGCCAGCTGTATGGTGCACGCTACACTGATAGACAGGATGTCAGCATGTGATTCATTTAAACAGGAAATCAAAATCCCAATGGCTGTATATGGGTACTGATTTACTAGTTTGGGCGATGCACACATTGCATGTTTTTGAGGTATCATATCTAAGCACGTTACTGTTTGTTTTAAGCAGAAGTGAGTGTCTGATTGATTGTTTCAGAATTAAGTGTCTGATTGGTTGTTTCAGAATTGAGAATCTGATTGGTTGTTTCAGGGTGCGCCAGGGTCAGCAGGACCACCAGGGCCCCCAGGGCCAATGGGTCCCCTTGGAAACCCTGTGAGTTCTCTTTCCCTCCGTCTTCCAAAATACAGTATTTGATCTGATTTATCTCTTCTCACTAGTAATGTGTGTCTCTCCATTTGTTTTCCACCTTGATGCTCTTCTCTCTATATCTCCCCACCCTTCCAATGCTATGCAGGGGAAACCTGGTTTTCCAGGGCTACCTGGTGAGAAGGTAATTCCATTCTCTGTATTCCTGTCTGATTGTGTGTGTGTGTGTGTGTGTGTGTGTGTGTGTGTGTGTGTGTGTATACGCAAATGTGTGTGTTTAAATCTGACATCCATCTGACAAGAGTCGTGTCATTTCCAGGGTCTGGAGGGCCGCAGCACTGGGACTCCTGGACGGAAAGGTGAAAAGGTCAGTTCTGTTTCTCTCTGGTCTTCTGGGAAAATGGCCTCCACACAAATTAACTCAACCTGAGTAAACCTGTGTCATTTTTCTTCAGTCACATACGACATAGTAACTCACACTACACTATATGCTTCAATTGGTCACACCGCACCCTTGCAACTTTGGGCTGGAGGGCCAACGGCCTCAGAGACAGAAAGTCTCGCAGCCTTAGCTTGCTACCTCGTGATGTAACGCTTTACTGCACTACACACATACAGTACACGCCAGGCACCGGCTAGAGTTTCTCAGACATTCGTCATGGCAGAGCCAGCGAAAAGAAGCAGAAAGCGAGTAAACTGTTGTCGGAGGAACAGGGAAAGAGGAAAACGGCAGACTGACCGATTGAGGAGTGTCGTAAATCATATACTCTGAAGCTGTAGAGGGAGCTCTGCAGAGAAACCTGTGAGCAAAAACGTGAGAAAACGGCCAAAGAAATGGCCAAAACGGCAAAGTTTCTCTTTAAATATGTTCTCCGTCCACACAGCACGTTTTCAATCTCTAAATCTTGTCTGCACGAGACACGACAGTAAGGGGGACTCCTGAAGTGTGGATCACATGACCATTCACAAGAATCACATATGCATCCTATACCTGCATGTCAGGTCATCATATTGATTCATATATGCATCCCATACCTGCATGTCATAGTGGAAGTGAAGGGCTGCAATCACCCAGTCCAAGCTGTTGGAGTTATATATTTTGGAGTGGGGGGGCTTTTAATGTCTTTAATTGGATAGGACAGTGAAATAAGCGACAGGAAGCGAGTGGGTGGGATCAGGAAATGACCCGAGTCGGACTGTGGTATAGGTGTAGCCAGTTTCCAATGTAACTTTCAATCCATCAAAAGGAACTAAGCTCCATCGCATGAGATCTGTAGCATGGTAGTGTAAGGTTCTGGTCATTCTGTACATGATGTGTCCAGTGTAAATTTGCTCTGTGTTCAATGTTCCTCCTCAGGGTAATCACGGACCTCCTGGTACACCTGGTGTGAAAGGTGTGAAGCTCTATGCTTCAGGGCCTAAAGAGCTAAAGGTAATACACACAAACACACACACACACACACACACACACAAATGTATACACACACACACGCACACACACACACACACACACACTTATTCAGAAGTTCACAACATTGATTGTTCACAGGGAGAACCAGGAGATATTGGGCCACAAGGTTACCCAGGACGGCCTGTAAGTACGCTTTCTTAATTTATTTGATGTTAGATGTCCCTTTTGCTGTGATAGCACAGTTAGCACACTTCTGTAATAACAGTACCGTGTGTGTTAACTCGTCCACGCCCATAACACCTCACTCCTATAGGGCCACTTCTCTCTGTTGCAGCATCTCTCCGGGGTTAAACACCTCATATCACACCTCTGTCGCAGCATCTCTCCTGGGTTAAACACCTCATATCACACCTCTGTTGCATCATCTCTCCTGGGTTAAACACCTCATATCACACCTCTGTTGCATCATCTCTCCTGGGTTAAACACCTCATATCACACCTCTGTTGCATCATCTCTCCTGGGTTAAACACCTCATATCACACCTCTGTTGATATTTGCCTTACCTTTGGCTCTCTGACGGGCCCTCTTCTGTTTTTCTTCAGCTCTCTGCAGTTATAATACTTTTCGTTAATAACACCTGTACTCCATTGTCATATGCATCAAAACCCTCTTTCAGTTAATAACACCTGTACTCAATTGTCATATGCATCAAAATCCTCTCATGTCATAATATTTCCCTACTCTTATACTATCTCAACTCTGTTATAAAAGCATCTCTGTCTACAAGCTAACATCCAATATTTAAGCACTCCTTTTTTGTTATGTCTCTGTGCTTTTATGAGACAATAATTATATTATGTATATTATATGTGTGTTACCTTACGTTATGTAAGGAATAATGTATAGAACGCTGGTCATTATTGGGAAAATAAGTCCTGACAGGGCGAACTGGACCCCAACGTGCCAGCAGAATAGTGTGGTAATAGTGGTAATAGTATGGTTTTATGTTTTATTTATTTTGTTTGTTTCGGAAACTATGGATTATGTTTTATAATATAAAAATGATATTATTAAATGCCACTTTGGACAACATTGTGCTAAATTAGTAAATGTAAAATGTAAATGTATTTCTGCCCCTGCAGGGGTTCCAGGGAGACCCTGGATATCAGGGCGTTAAAGGAGACCAAGGAGAACCTGGCGCTCCGGTAATGACAGTACCACGCATACAAACACACACACGCACACACACACACACACACACACACACAGACACACACACACACACACACACACACACACATACATACACACACAGACACAAACATTAAAAAATATGGCATGCTGCATACCCATTCAGTTTCTGTACATGAATGGAATTTTTTTTTTCAGGGAAAACCTGGGAAGGATGGAACGCCAGGAGCCTATGGCTTACCGGTAAAGGAGGAAAAGGAGATTCTTTTGAGGTTTATTTGTGTGTGCATGTCTGTCTGTGTAAGAGTGTTAGTATGAATCTCTCTGTGTGTGTGTGTGTGTGTGTGTGTGTGTGTGTTTCTGTGTCTGTGTGTCTTTAGTTGTGTGTGTATATAATAATGTGTGTGTAACTGTATTGACCACATTCTGTTTTGTGTGTGTGTGTGTGTGTGTGTGTGTGTGTGTTTCCTCAGGGGGAGGGAGGCATGACGGGTCCCCCAGGCCCTCCCGGAATTGATGGGCCCCCGGTGAGTGACCCGTCCAAGGATAGAACATACACTCAGAGGAAAGCACACTGCTTTCGACATTTGATTACTTAGATTCCATTGTCTTCCATTGTCTTGAATATACCACATACACTACCGCCGAAACCTTTCGCCGCCATGAGATTACAATTCAGCTCTATTTTTTGTCAGTGCTGCTCAATAAAATCCATTGTTTATCGAATGCTTGTCACTTAAAAATGTTGGCACTGGTGTGCGTGGGCAAGTGACAAAATGTGTGTGCACAGTGATGTATATACAGTACGGTGCCTGTATATTGTGCGTTTATATTGTACATGGTTAGCCATGGAGTCTATATATATATGGATTATATTTCATATTGTATATTCGTAATCATGTAATAACGTAAAAATGTTAAAATGTTAAATGTAAGGAGGTTGTGTACATGTTTGTGTATGTGTGATTGATTTGTCGTGTGTGTGCTACTGTAGGGGGATAAAGGTGATCTTGGTCCCCCTGGTCCTCCAGGAGATGTAAGTTACTGTTGTTTATTTCCTATTATAATGTAACACAGCTGGTGCGGTGATGGATCAGATGCTTTGAGATAATGTGTGTAGGCCACAGTGAAGTGAAGAGGGTGGGGTTTAGGCCGAGACACTCTTCTCCAAAGAGACAGCATATTGCTGGTATGGCTGCTCCGCCATGTCTCCAGTTCCGCCTTTATTAGAGTGCTTGATCAAGCTCACAGCATTGCGAAGCATTGTTGTTCTTGGTACATGGATCTCGTGGATCCATTGCGAGGACACACAGAATTTGGTGCCCTTTGACCTCTAGGGGGCACTGAATTGTATGCAAACATGTATTTTGGCTCCAAATTGAACTTACAGTGAAAGTCAGATTTGGTCTGGGGGCTTTGCCGTTTCATTAACAGACAACTGAGTAAAAGATGACTAGCAGTGCTGTGCAATAATGCTCTTATGTGATCACATCATGACAAGTGCAAATTAGGAAAGTGGTGTCTTACGCATGTTGAAGTAAACACACATTTGGTAATGTTGACCATAAAAGACCACAACGCCATTTTCCTGTTGCATGTGACAGTGTATGGTGTGAATCAAGCTCAGTATGATATGTGGTCCAATGGGCACTCTAACCAACCTTGATCATCATAATGGTTCTTACTGTTCTTAATTTTCTTTGTGCTTCAGGTGATCCATATCACCAACAATATCAAAGGAAGTCAAGCGTTGCCTGGACCCCCTGGCCCGTCAGGTCCAACCGGACCACAAGGTACACACCAGCAACACCCACACACATGGTCAGGGAAAAGCAGGTGCTTTATAAAGCTTTATAAAGGCTGCTTAAGAGGCTGCGGTGGACCATCTGATCCTAATTTGAAGCACTCTTCAGACAGGCTGATTAACTAATTAGTGATTAGCTAATTGGTTATCTAATTGATTAGCTAATTAGTGATTAGCTGATCGCCTGTGTTGAGTGTACCGACAGAAGAGATACATGGGAATACTTTTCTTGTGAAGCCACAATATCCACCTCTGTTGGGAGGCCTGGGCCCAGTTCCCCGAAAGCATCTTAAGCCTAAGAGCGTCGTAAAGTCCCTCTTACGAACGTCTTAAGATTTGCCGACTGTTTCCCGAGAACATCGTAGCTTAAGAGCGTCGTGAAAACACTCGTAGATCTACGAGTTCTCCAGAGTACTCGTTACCGGCTAAGAGCATCTTAACAGTAATAATAATAATAATAATAATAATAATAATCTTTATTTATATAGCAAATATATGCAAATGAGACATAATAATATAACAATCAAATAATATATACTAATTCAATTAGAACTTAACATAAATTTGAAAAAGGAAAATAAACTTACACTGAAATAAAACTTACTGAAATAAAACTTGACACTGAAATAAAACTTAGGATACTTAGGATACAGTACTTCTCACTGAGGTCACCAACAGGACATACAGAGGAATTACAATTTAGAATACATAATCCAACTTATGTTTCCATTCTTTATTGTGTTTAGCCTACCTGTGATGAATCAGATTTTAGCGTGCAAAATAGGCTACATTTAATGGTCATAATAATGTGATGAAAAGCGGACAAAAATGCAATCAAGTTATGAAACGAGACGTTGCCAGAATAGTTTGACATTATCTTTGCTAAGTGAAGGCTATATTTTATTAGGTCTATGAGGTAAAAAGCAGAGAACGCAACATTTAGTCTGTAGCCTACTGCATAAAAATCTTAGCCTACACATTTCCTCTCTTTCTTACTCGACTTCTTTCTTATCTTCAAACGTGTTCTTAAGTGACACCGCAAAAAATTATTGCATGGTGCAACAATCTAATCTTAAAATAATTACAATTATTTATGTCTCTGTGTGGTATATAACTATACGTGGGATGCTTACATGCAGATGTCAAAGTGTTTCTATTTTCGTATTGATGTGAATTAATGTGTAGATCCGAAGTTTAAATGGTAGGCCTATAGCTGTGACGTGCAGTCACCTGACATCACCGTCAAATCAGAGGATATTTCAGGACTATTAACGTGGACAGCTCCCCTTAAGAGCATCTTAAGAGGAGTGCACGCGCGTTCACGCTACGAGCATGTTCGGGAAACAGTCGGAAAAACCAAACGAACGATCGTAAGATGAATCATAGAAAACCCTCGTAAGAGCGTGTCTCCGTCGTGATCGGGAAACTGGGCCCTGGGTGATGGGCTCTTTGCTTAGTCTTTATGTTTCTGCCATGGTATATGTCAAGTGCCCTCACTATTGCAAGGTTTCAGTGTACGAAACTCCCCACTTGATAAGGCAGCTAATTTCAGGAAGACTTCACAGGATTCCACTCATCACTCTTTTGCTTTCTTTTTCTTCTTTCTTTTATTTAGAAGTTTGATGCAATGTGAATAACCAGGTGAAAAACACAAACACCATCTTAGAAAATGAAAACAAGATAAATACATTCAGTGAAACACATGAGAATTAAGTTCTCAATTCTCAAATTCTCGATACCCAGAAATAAACCTTGTAAATAAGTAGCAAATTATCTAGCAATATCTTAAATAAACAAGTTAAATACAGAAAAACACATGCAATACTTTCTCAGTGTGGAATTTGACTTGACCTCATGATTTTAACTATGCAATAAATTAACAGCTTTTAAGAGATACATCTAAATACATAACATTTTAATTGCATTCAGCTCACATGATTTTAAAAGGCATTAGTTTTAACTGTGTCTAACTACCATGAAATATTTTTTGACTATATTTATTCAACCCATTACCCATTCACATGTATAGTTCACAATCAAACCATTAAAATGACTTGCAAACAATGGACTACAACTACAACAAGGCCCAGTTACATCCAACAAAATGCAAAGAGCTCACCGGCTGCGTCTTCCTTGAAAGCTTTGTTTTTGCACAACACAATGTTGGTGTTTCAGTCCAAACCGCCAGATCTCATTCACCTCTCATGCTGCTTGCTCCCACTGCTGCTCTGGAGCGATTCTGTGTGCGTGTGACTCCAAAGCCAGTTGATTAGTAAATCACCTTCACCTGGTGCATTCAGGCTGGGAGAGGCACTCAAGCTGGTGCATTCAGGCTGGGAGAGGCACTCAAGCTGGTGCATCCAGGCTGGGAGAGGCACTCAAGCTGGTGTATCCAGGCTGGGAGAGGCACTCAAGCTGGTGTATCCAGGCTGGGAGAGGCACTCAAGCTGGTGTATCCAGGCTGGAGGGGCGTGGCCCACAGTTCAGCTCAACACCTCCCACTCCATCTTCCCACGGAAACCGCTGGAAAGGTCGCAAACCATGGTGTACTTGTGGTCAGAGTTTCTTTCCTGGGCCTCCTGCCTGCTCTTAAATTGGCAGCAGGACAACCAGTCGCCGGACGTCCCGGTGAAGTAGTGTGGACCGAAGGATGGGGGAGACAGGATGCTTGGGTGCTGATGTTGCAGGCCTCACCTCAGGGATACAGAAGCTTGGAGCAATCCTGACATTTACATCCCGTACAATGCCCCTGGAGTCGGTGTTGACACTGACAACTCTTCCAAGCTTGAACTGTCCCCTCGATTGCGTTCTGATCACACACCCAAACGATGTCTCCAACAGCAATATTCATTTGTACAGTGTGCAGTGTTTCCCGCAGAATTGAATTCTATTTGTGGTGGTACTGTAGATTTGCAGAATTAACTTGAATGCAACAGTTTTTTGCAAATTAGCACAGCGTGGTTATGATGCTAACCAGATTTAAGCACAATTTAGTACAACCTGGAAAATCATTGTGTGGTGGTCAATGTTGATATTGTGGTGGGCCGCCACAAATAAGTCAATGTATGGGAAACACTGGTGTGCCAGCCACTCACTTCTTACAAACAGATTAGGACCAGCAAACTGGCTCCAGACTATGGTCTCTCTAACTGTGTGCTCTTCAGTTATGATTGTGTTACATGACAGGTCTTTGTCCAGCGTGGATGTACAATTAATGCATACACAATGGCTTTGTATTACAGACTATGCCTTTGTGCTTGAATATAGATCATTTCTCTCTGATTTTAGGTCCAATTGGGTTTCCCGGGATGAAAGGTGAAGCAGGTAAAAAATGTATAAATAACTACTGACATTCAGACATACCACTGCAGTGTGATATAACCACACACATACACCCTTGTCCACTCCCTCTCAGACACAGACACACACAGACAAACACACACACAAACATGCCGTGCCGTCCATCCCTATACTGAACATGCTTATACTGTCCGTACACATACAGTTCTTACATGTTCTCTTGTTTGTGGTTCTCTAGCGGAATCTATCCCTGGGGCTGATGGTAAGCCTGGGGGCGATGGCATTCCTGGTCAGAAAGGAGAGAAGGGGGATCCTGGCCCCTCATATCCAGGCCCTCCTGGCCCAGACGGACCCCCAGGAGATCCAGGGCCAACGGGTTTCCCTGGACCAAAAGGAAAAGCAGGTCATTGATATTTGTTTTTTACATTTGTTGACAACTCTCTCTGCATCACAAGAAGTGTCAAACCTTTCATAAAAAAAAATTCTAGGGTTTTACAGAGTGCATAAAAAGAGGTTTCTTGCCAGGTATAGATAGATATACATAATACAGTATGAATACTTGAATAGTTGTTTCAAATCTGTTATTTCACCCCATAGCAGCAGATGTGCTTCACATTGTAAATGTATCATTGCTGTCGGGCAAATTTCAATTTTCAGTCACCGTCATCTTATGTGGAGAAAGTCTGAAAAAGTTGATTACTGAGTATGGCACAGGCTACTAGGATGCAAAAGGAGAAGAGTTCAGTAATCCATTTGTACAGACTTTCTCCTCAGAAGATGGCAATGTGAAGAATAACAAGGTAATGCACTGACTGCAAAAGTAGTTTTTTATACCCTTTCTTTACAATCACAAAGGTAAAAAAATACTTCAATTTGTCTGCAGAGACCAGGTTAGTAAGCCATAATAACAGTTTGAGGCTTGATTAGGTTTGATTTATTCAGTATACTATACCTACTAGACTTATTTAGTGAGTAGGTAAAAGTACTTCAATTAAAGGGAAAGTGGTTGAAATTTAGCAATCGTTAATGACAAACCTTCTGAACGGGCAGCTAGACAACCGTGAGGAGGAGTATATTGGATTAGACTTATGGACTGCACTACTGTAAGGTGCTATAGTTGAGCACTGTAGAGTTTACTTGAGGTTTTTCTTGCATGTCTTTCCTCTACATACATAGCAATGGGTAAAGGAGAGCGGGGACCTCGAGGACTCAAGGGCTATCAGGGCCCACCAGGACGGAAAGGTGGCATGGGATATCAGGGTAGGTCAATTTATCTGCTCATTGACCTGTCCATCTGAATCTTTCATTTCTATTTTCCTCTTCTCTTCTCTTTTCAGTTTTTACACTCCTCTTTTTTTACACTCTCTTTCAGTTTTTACACTCCTTTTTTTACACTCCTCTTTTTTTACACTCTCTTTCAGTTTTTACACTCCTCTTTTTTTACACTCCTCTTTTTTTACACTCTCTTTCAGTTTTTACACTCCTCTTTTTTTACACTCCTCTTTTTTTACACTCTCTTTCAGTTTTTACACTCCTCTTTCCATAAATATCATGTTGTCATATAGTGTTGTGATGTTGTGAGCATTTCTCTGACTCTTTTGCATACTCACCTTTCCTCCTGCCTACCTTTTTGTGTTCCCTAAGGTGATAAGGGAGAGAAATGCACCACCTGCATTGGACCACCACCTAAAGGATTCAAGGGTCGGAAAGGAGATCCCGGTCCACCTGGGCCAAAAGGTCAGATGTAACACAAAGATGGCATTGGCTTATCGTCATACACAACTAAATCACCTAAATGATTTTCCTAATCCGTGCTCTTGTGTGTGTTCTGATACCTCATACAACTTCAGGAGGGCCAGGATTCACAGGAGTAAAAGGTGATCTGGGTGTGACTGGTTTGCCTGGTTCCCCTGGGTCACAGGTGAGCTGATCAATTGTACTAGGACACAGTATAACGCAGAAGACCCTTTCAAGAGAGTTCCATTCTCAGCATCATAGTTGGCCCCACAAGACTTCCTTTTTAACATTCCATATGTTATCTTAATGCAGAGGAAGTAGATTGGGGCCCAAATAGAACGTTCAATCATTGTTTTTGTTTTTATTGTTGAAAGGGTCTATAATGTCAAAGACAGTTATAACTCTGGAATGCAGTGATGAATGTCACACAGTCATCCGGCTGATAGCAAGGGCAGTAGCAAGCAAAGGTGAGAATAGCCAAGACATGGGTGAAGAGAGGACACTGGACTGGGATGCAGTGTTTTTTTCTGCAATTCCTTATCACAGCTGTGGCCATCCCTGGCAAAAAAAAGCAATGTGTGAGAGATGCTAGCACAACATGCTTTACTACCAAGCTACTATCAACTACCTAACTGGTTATACTATTTTCAGTTGCATGAAAAAGGTTTCAATGGTAGTTGTATGACCCACAAGATTAGCAAAAGCTAAAAGTCCCACCTAGCTAACAAGAACTATACCCACTAGATGGTGAATGAGGTGTCAGGTATCAATATTCACTCATTTACTTGGATTCATCACCAAGACCCTTGTCATGAATTAATAAAGTGTAAAATAAGTGTACACTATTTAGTTAGTGCTGTAGGTCAAGTTAAAGGCTAAAGGTGCTGTGGGATTTTACGTTTAAACCATTAAAAAATTGTGAAGAAAAAATAATTCCCAGCTAGATTTGTCTATACTTTGCACACTCCTGTAATACCACATTGTATCTCAAGAGACACTGCATCAAATGGCAGTCAATGGAAAAGCCGTCAAGACAGTATCAA
The DNA here is from genome assembly GCF_018492685.1 of Alosa sapidissima. Taxonomy (NCBI): domain Eukaryota; kingdom Metazoa; phylum Chordata; class Actinopteri; order Clupeiformes; family Clupeidae; genus Alosa; species Alosa sapidissima. Next base: position 15,072,949 of record NC_055971.1, on the reverse strand, counting down.
GACAACTGAAGACAACTACACATTACTCCTTTAAGAATTGATGGGAATCATGATGCCCATATTGGCCCTCAGTATGTCCTTGTTCTTACTCTGAGGTCAAACATGTTATGCTTTTTTGTCCCGTCACTCATTTTTATTATAACTTATTTCCTGCAGGGCTCAACTGGAAACCGTGGTGTGAAGGGTACTCCGGGGCCTAGGGGGAACCCTGGTTACGTAGTGCCACGAAATGACAAAGGTGATCCTGGAGACCCTGGACAGCCTGGTCCCCCTGGTCGGGACGGAGCAGATGGAGGCGCAGGACTCCCTGGTCTAAGAGGTTCGCCAGGACCTAAAGGAGAGCCGGTTAGTGAGCAAGAGCCATTTTGAAGAGGGCTATCACAGCCAGCTCTTGGTCTGGTCACATGTTCCCATGTCCGCATAACCCCCTGGGCTCCTTATAGGCCTTGTAACGGCCATGCATGAACTATGGTTAGCAGTTAGCTAATTAATAAAAACTAGCAAAGACACTTAGGGCCCTATAACCATAACTTTCTTGTGTATGTCCCAGGGATAAAACTGCAACATTTACTACAAATTTGATCACTTCTTGTTCCTCTCCTGTCTGACTTTTTGTTTTGGCCTATTATTAATTAAATGGCTACATATCTGTCTGTTCCCACCTTTTAATTCTACCTCTCCAGAGCTTTGGGGAGAAGGGGAGCCGTGGCACCCCAGGATCACCTGGGTTTCCAGGCCGACAGGGGCCCGTTGGCACCCAGGGTGCCCTTGGGGTGGGGCCACCTGGCCCTCAGGGACCCAAGGGGAATGCTGGAGTGCAGGGCCTGCCAGGTCCAGCTGGAGATGCAGGTACTGTACGCATGAAAGTGCTCGTAAGAAGCCGTCACCTTTGCATGGTGATGAGAATCAGAATGGAGTGTGCCTGCTGGGGCTGTAACTTGGACAGACACATTGAGGTTTATTGCATTTGCGTATGCACTTATATGTGAGGGAGTGAAGAGAATGAGGCTGCTGTTGCTGTCTAGAGTTGTGTTACCAGCTCCAGTGTGTTCTCTAAACGTCATCATTTGTGAAAGTGATGTAACTCTTTCATACTGGTGCACCAGTGTCATCTTGCCACCTAAACGTCTCTGATTCTTTGGTGGCGTGTTTCTTGTAGGAGAGAAAGGGGAGCCAGGAGCCATATTAACCACACCAGGGGATATTGGCCCTCCAGGGAATAAAGGCCAACCTGGTCAACCAGGGACCCCAGGTACAGAAAACACATATACACAGGCTATTTGTATTTTTGTACATGCAAATGTATGTTGTGTGTATTATCCTGAGAAATGTCAAGTGCTTTCCAGGCTTGTGCATTGTTGGCTTTGTGAACATATACTTTACGTAGGCTACACAAGGTGTTGACTGTGTATTCTGTTTTCAGGCATTCCTGGCAGCACTGGTCTTCCAGGTTTCCCTGGTCTATTTGGCCCCAAAGGACAAATGGGTCACTCTATACAAGGCCCTCCAGGAAATATTGGACCCAAAGGTTTGCGTGATTTTCATACTCAAAAAATGTGTGTGTGTGTGTGTGTGTGTGTGTGTGTCTCATGCTATGTCTTCTTTCTCTCAGGTGAGGAGGGTGAGATAGGGCCCCCAGGCCCGGCAGGGTATGGTAGTCCTGGACGCCCAGGACCTTCCGGACCTCCTGGGATGCCAGGGAAAGCGGTAAGTCACATTCAGTTGTGTATGTTCACGTGTGTGTATGTGTCTGTGTGTGTTTCAGACCCAAGCTAAATGTCTGTTCCGGTGCACAGGGTGAGCGAGGTTTTGGCCCCATGGGGCTGAAAGGCCGCCCGGGAGCCCAAGGGGAGGACGGTCCTCCTGGGCCTGTTGGCGACCCGGGGCCCACTGGCTTCTCAGGCCCTCCAGGAGAGTCCGGAAGAGATGGTACCCCTGGAGAACCAGGTGAGCGTTCCATGACACAGTTACATGCTGCCAAGTGGCTAAGGAACTGTTGTAGTATCCAGTAGCCAGTAGGTTGTCGGTTTGATTCCTGGCTACACCATTGTGTTAAACTTTTCTTGTCATAATTACTCAATTACTACAGCAAAATATGAAATACTTCTGCATTTATATATATATAAAATATATTATTCTGTCAGGGTCTCCTGGTGGAAGTGGACCCGACGGTCCAAAAGGTTATTCTGGGAACTGTACGTTTGGAGGCCCAGGACAGGGAGGAGAGACTGGTCCCAGGGGTCCTCCAGGTGCCCCAGGTAGGCAAATAATTAAATTAATTGTCCATTAAACTGAAGTGGACCAGAATAGTGATGAGTAAGATGATTAAAGTAACACAATGTAGAAATTCCCTTTCTTATGAACATACTGGGTAGCCATTTGGCGCTAAGGGGGTATCCAATTCACCCTAACAAACAAAAATCATGTCATGCTCCTACCCATAACAACAGTGTTAAATAGTGCAATAGCAAGCTTTCCAGGCACTTATTGCTAATTTCTGATTCCATTCTCCATTGAAAGTCAGTGTGGCATCAAAATGAAACCGTTATTTTAAGGTGAAAGAACTACGTGGTGTTGCTTTGATACATCTCATTTGCTAGTTATTGCTACAGTACGTTTGTGCTATTGCTACACGTTTTGTAATTGTCTTGAAATTCTCAGACCTGGCTGCAATACAGTTTACCTCCTTGCCACAATGTGCTAATTTTAATTAAAGTTATAAATGAATAAACTTCTTGTAGGCTGAAATCAAGATTTTAGTTGAATAGTCCTTTTTCTCATACGGTAATAAGTTCTAAAGACACCTGGAAATATTTTTAAGTAATGTATATCCTCGATATGCATAATATTTGCAGAATTACATTCTTTCAAGTTCTACTTCAACAGAAGGTGATTCCCCACTGCACCATCACTCCAGATCTTTCACTCCAGATTCCCTCACCTGCCAAATCCCACTTTAACGTTTGAATCCACCAGCAGCATTGACTAGAATTCCTTTACCAGAGTCAGTTTAACTACGGACAAACTACCTCTGTCTTTCCTAAGATGTTTATTATATATGTATACATGTATATATATATATATATATATATATATATATATATATATATATATATATATGTCTATTTTTTGGCTCTTATTTATTAAACAAATGTAGAACATAAAACAGACGTAGGGCGGGCATACTGTAATTGTCACGCAAATGTGTGTGGTGGCTACACTCACGTCAAGTCTCTCAGCATGTGTATGCTCAGCATGTGTATGCTAGGTTTCAAGTTAGTTAGTTAATAATAGTTAGTTATTTGTATTTCTTGGTCTGTCTGCCTTTCATATTCACAGGTCTACAAGGAGAACCAGGTGATACAGGGTTTCCTGGTCCACCAGGCCGGGGTATACCGGGGAACCAGGGCCCTTTTGGAATCCCAGGGTTTCCTGGAGCACCTGGTCTCAAAGGTGCGACTGGACTTAAGGGCTTCAAGGGTGAAGATGGCATACAAGGAAAAGCAGGTAGCACACCTGGCGCACGCACACAGTGTGTTTTGTTTTTTTTTTTGGGGGGGGGGGGGGCATCAATATTGTTGTTGCATACCCCTCAAAAAATGGGTAGCTGCGCCCCTGCACGCACACACATGCACACACCACATACCCGTATACTCACACACACATGCACACACCACATACCCGTATACTCACATACGCATGCACACACCACATACCCGTATACTCACATACACATGTTACTTGCATCAATCTGCATTCACACCTTCAGTGCTTGGAGTTGCTTTTTTAAGCTTGTCAGCAGGACACCATTAAACAATTTATTGGGGTTTTTCATTTATAATTTGGTTTTGGAAAACAAGGGTGAGTTGGTATTATTTAGGATATTATTCATCCTCTTACTAATGTAAGGTACTCTAAACTGGCATGCTATCTTGAGTGGAGAGATAGAGCCACTAAATATCTTACAATATGCGTAGCTACTTTGACTGTACAGTACGCACATACATGCAATACATACTGTACTACACACATACCGGTACATAACATACACATACAGATACACATGCACACATAAAAGGATTGTGATGTGTTGTGATTGGGTTCAGGCCTTCGGGGAAACCAAGGAAGTCCAGGCCCAGTTGGGCCACCGGGACCGAGTGGCAACCCTGGACAAGATGGGCCACCTGGGCCTCGAGGTGAGATCCATGCCATGCATTTTTGTGGCATGTCTATTTGCTTTATCTATTGATTGCTCTCCGTCTTACAATTTACTTTCTAATGCAGATGATTTTGGCCAAAATGATGATGATGATGATGATGGTGATGATGAAAATGTTGAGGTTTTTCAAGTTGTTCAAGATCATGTTGACAGTATAGAGTGCTCAACAGGACAGCCTGGTATCGATGGCGCTATTGGACCCCCAGGTCTCCGAGGTCCACGTGGAGACATGGGGCCTCCAGGATCCAAAGGGGAGAACCGGACTGTGCCTATGCCTGGGGACAACGGAGACCCAGGGCCAACGGGTGAGTTTTCTTAAGATCTCAAAATCCTGTTGAAAATATAATTGACCCATCTTCATGTTTCCTATTTTACTGTCAGTTTGCCCCTATCTCCACTGTATTCTATGTTTGTTTGGAGATGGCTCCCCATATTCTATTGTTTCATAGAAGATACTGTAGGTCTACACACTTTCAACTAATGGCTTTGCCTCTATGTGTTTCCCATTCTGTGCTCCATGTGTGTGTTCCATAGGTCCTCCTGGTGCCACTGGAGACAGAGGTGTGCCTGGCTCTGTGGGATTCGATGGAATCAATGGCAAAAATGGGTCACCAGGAAGCACTGGCCCACCAGGTAGTCAACACAGCATCAAAACACAGCTCTCCCCACCACACACACACACACACACACACACACACACACACACACACACACTGTTTATTACACATGTGTAATATGTGCTCCCCCAACTCACACAGACTTCTGTTCTTCATTCTTAACTTTTCTCTCGACATCTCTCCCTCATTCTACCTTTATCACTTTCCTCCTCATTTCATTTTGTGCACAGGTCCCGTTGGCGATCCCGGTGCAGACGGCTTACTGGGACCTCCCGGTGTAAATGGAGATCGTGGATCTCCAGGACTAATTGGTTTTCCAGGTAACAGGACATTTAATACGCAGGCACACACGGCAGCCTATTCATGCTTAAGTCCAAGATTCCACACAGTCATGTACGATAAGCATTTACTATCAAGTCAAGTCATGTTTATTTGTAAAGCACTTTAAATACTACACCACTTGACCAAAGTGCTGTACAATAAGTAAAAGTTTGAAAAACCTGATAGACAGATAATGAATGATCAATACACAAGAGCAGGGAAAGTGGTACAAACAAACATATCAGTAAGTTATGTACATGTAAAAGACAAACAGTACAGAATAGAAAATAACACAGATCGAATAAGCCCTTATACTGAGTTAAAAGCTGGGGAGTAATGGTAAGTTTTAAGATATGATTTAAAGTGGTCAAAGGTCAAAGTGTACAAAAAGTACCCCAGAAGTTTTCTAGAAATTAAACTCACACAATGTTGTAAACCGTAACCATAAGTCATGGTGTACTGTATATGGAATACACATAATACACATACGCAATACATACACAAAATGCGTACAATACCTGTTTAAAAGTTTGGGGTCACTTAGAAATTTCCATTCCACTCCATTATATTATTATTGGGGGGGCGGTGGTAGTGTAATGGTTAAGGAGCTGGGCAAGCGTGCAATAGCCTGAAAGTTGTCGGTTAAGCAAGGCACTTAACCCCAAGTTGCTCCGGGGACAATGTGATCCCTTGTAATATAGCTGACATATGTAAGTCACTTACATATCAAGAAGTGTCTGCTAAATGTAATGTAATGTAATTATAGACAGAATACCAGCTGAGATTAGTTGCATTGTTTTTTTTAGTCAGGGCAGCAGTTTTGCCTTTGGAACATTTGATGAATGCTGATAATGGGCAATGTAGATATTGCTTTAAAGATCAGCCATTTCTTTCTACAACAGTCATTTACAACATTAATGATGAAAACAAGGACATTTGTAAGTGACCCCAAACTTTTAAACGGCAGTGTATGTATGGATACAAATGTAGGCTACAATCCTGACCCTAGGGCATCTTTAATGTTAAAAATACAAAAAATACAAAAAAAGAACGCGCACATCCAGATTCAAACAGGTGCTGGACCCGAATACTTCAGAAATTAAAAAAATTACGTTAGTCTGCACACTGAAAACTCCTTATAAAAAAGATTTCTTATAAAAAAGATTTTAATCACCACATGCGGTGATTAAAATCTTTTTTATAAGGAGTTTTTCAGTGTGCGGACTAACGTCATTTTTTATTTCATCTTTAATGTTAACACACACACACACACACACACTCACACAGTATGTCACCTGTGTTAACCCATGTTCATTCTTTCTCAGGTTTGAAGGGACAAAAAGGTGAAAAAGGCTCTTCGGGCTCAGAGGGACCTGCAGGAGTTCCAGGAGCCAAAGGAGCCAAAGGCCCCAAGGGAAATGCAAGCCCACTTGGAGAAGGTTCCAAGGGCGCTCAAGGACCAAGGGTAGCAAAGCCATCATGTCCCCTACATGCATGTGCTGTGTAAAAAGTCTTAGCAACATTGTCTTTCTATTCAGCAGTTAGAGGATATGAATTGTAATTAGGTTGGAATTGTGATTGGAATTGTCGTATAGATCAACATATTGTTTGTGCGTCTGCATGCACATGCTTCTTTGATACTTAAAATGATCAAACTTGACTATCATCAGGCCATCGTACACATTTTTTTAACATTTATCTTTCTCTGTGGCGCTCTTTACCTCTCAACTTCTTGCGACCATTCCTCCCTCCACCAGGGGGAGCCGGGGAACTTCGGCGGGAAGGGGATCAGAGGCCACAAGGGCCATTCAGGGGAATCCGGTAATCATGGCTTCAAAGGGTTCACTGGAGAGAGAGGTGTTTCTGGGCTACCAGGATTGCCAGGTAAGAGCCCAGTAACAGAGCCCCCCCCCCCCACACACACACATAATACACACAAACACACACACATACACATAAACAAACAAACACACACACACACACACACACACACACACACACACACACACACACATAGCACAGCACACCAAGTTGTTGCCCTACGAATGCACATACAAGCAGTAGTTAGTTTTGAATTATCTTAGGTTTCTGGTAAAGTTAGATTCTCTTGCATAGATAACTTGTCTTCCAACATTCTCTTGTCCTATCTCCCTCAGGTCCTCCAGGACGCGGAGGAGAGAAGGGCAGCGATGGCCTTCAAGGTCCTCGCGGCCTTCCGGGACCAGGTGGCCTCCCAGGTGTGTGAGAGTGTGTCGGAGAAATATTATGACGACAAAACAAGTTCCGAAACAGAAACCAAACTAAAACCTTTATTCCCATTTCAAAACTGAAGGTACACAATGTCAGTGATTGGAGACTGATGGGAGAATGGGTTGTGCACATGATGGTGTTGTATGTTGTTGTGTCTTGTGTGTTGTGTTCTAAAGCGTTACCGTTGTGTTTTATCCACTCTTCATCATTCCACCTTCCTTTCTCCTCCCCTACTCCTCCTCCTCCTCCTCCTCACCACCTCCATCTCTGACTGCAGGGACGGACGGCCGGCCAGGGGACCCAGGCCCTCCGGGGGTCAGAGGGAACCAAGGCAGGGATGGGATTCCAGGACCAGCAGGAGAGAAGGGAGATATAGGAGGTGAGATGTTACCCTCCACAGATGCCCACGTTCACCCACACCACCCACCCACCCACAATCACAGAAGCATGAACATAAGTAGACACAATTACAGAAACATCAACATAAGTAGACACAATCAGAATCAGAATCAGTTTTATTGGCCAAGTATACTTACGTACACAAGGAATTTGACTGCGGTAGGTGTTAACTCTCTATACATTCAACAAATAGACATGTACAGTAGTAGTAACAAACAGAAACAAATAAAACAATACAGAAACATTGACATAAGTAGACACAATTACAAAAATATGGTGATAAGTAGACATAATTACTCTTTTTCTGTTACAAGCCCTATGTCGAGGACATTATATCAAGCAGACTTGTCTAGCATAGGATTATATATGTTTAAATGACATCTATTTTACTTTGGCATCGTATTTCATTGGCAAAGTCTTGTTTGCATGTTGTACTCACCAACATATACACCACAAAAAGGATATTGAGACATACAATATTCATACCCACTGTGTACACACACTCAGGCAAGCTGATTATTTGAGCGCTTTATTGTGTTCTTGTGTCTCTGCAGCGTCTGAATATGGCCCCCCAGGACCACCGGGACCAAAGGGGATAAAAGGTATGACACACACACACACACACACACACACACACACACACACACACACATACTGTACATACATACATACATACATGAGGACACACTGACAATCAATAATACAGGATTCATGAGTCCCACATACCTTTTAATGATATTCATAATGATAATAATAATAATAAGCACCTGTCATACACAGAATGCAGCTCAAACTGCTTTACATTTGGCAATGATGACTTATTGATCTGAATATCTCAGGTCCCTGGCCATACACTTGCCGAGTCTGGAGTCGATTAGATGAACAGTCCTACTCAAGATATGCAAACACACACATACACAGACAGATGGACAGACACACACAGATATTTCGCTCTTCACAGCTAGATTAGACGTAGGCGTAAGTAAGAGACTACTCCCTTAAAAGGTTTTTTTTTTTTTTTTTTTTACTCTTGATGCTTAGCATTTGCACTATCATAGCATTTTGCTTATGTGTGTGTGTGTGTCCTTCTGTTCTCTGCAGGTATGATGGGAGATGTGGGTTTTCCAGGCCCCTACGGTCCTCTTGGGCCATGGGGTGAAGTAGGAGACACAGGACCCCCAGGACTAGTGGGCCCCCAGGGGCCACCCGGCCCTCCAGGCATTGAAGGGCGCTGTGTGGATGGCCCCAAAGGAGACAGGGGCCCCTGTGGACCACATGGACCTTCAGGTAAGAACACATGCCCTGATTAAAGGATCCGTTAGCAGTGCTGTCCATATCTTACACCATATAGATAGATAGATAGATAGATAGATAGATACTTTATTGATCCCCAAGGGGATATTCAAGAATATCCTAACTACACACAATGTGAGCGAGTGTTAGCGATAAAATCAGTTTCGTTACAGTTTAATTGTTTTCAATTTCAGTGTCCTAACTGTATGTGATGTGAATCAGTGTTGTGCAGCGTGAGGCAACACAACATTTTGAGCACAACTTTTGTCGGGCGGCCATTATCTATTTACTTTCTATCGCACGTGTTGCTCTGCTATTTTGAAAGAGAAATGTGACGCAATAGAAGGACACATTTAACGGATTCAATTAAATTCAATTTAAGAGCATTCAATGCTACACAGTAGTCGCTCACTCAGATGCAGATAGGATGCCCCGTTACTGACTTCTGACCCCTCTGATGCTCTGCAGGACCAAAGGGCTTAAAGGGTCCCAGGGGGCCCCCAGGACCTGGCCTTAAAGGAGACAAGGGGGACAAGGGCTACCCAGGACTGCCAGGTTATCCCGGATACAAAGGAGACACCGGACAGCCAGGCATAGCAGTGAGAAAGAGAACATACATATCACATTATGTGCATGCTGCAACATTTATTAGGAAACGAATACAAAAAAAATGTGTAGAAATATTTGTACATACATGCACATGGTATGAAGTGTATTTTACCACCAGATTGCAGATCTTCTAGGGCTATAATCCAGCAGTGACCTAGTGAAAGAAACATAATTATGCCACTCGGCTAAAGCATTCAAGCACAATTGTGTTTCTAGGGATTACCGGGACCCCCAGGGTTTAATGGAGATAAAGGTGCCATGGGGCGAGAAGGTGGTCAGGGACCAACTGGTAAGCATATTTATGCACATCTAAGCACACCGGCTCACATACATACAGTGTATACAGTATACTGTAGGAATCCCAGGCATACATTTGAGCTGGGATTGGCTGTTCAGGGATCAGGATCATGCCAGTTTCAGTGTTGGCATAAATATAGGACTCATAACTCATCATGAAAAAAATAAACTCTTGAAACCCAATGAAAGGTTGACCAAGCTGCTCATCATCCTGTCCGGTCCTTCAGTGATTTCATTTCATCCATAAGCCAACCCAGTAAATGTCATCATTTTAAGGAGAGTAGGTTCATGCGTGTGACTAGCCTCTGTGTGCGCACAGGTCAGAAAGGAGTCGCTGGAGCTACAGGACAACTAGGATGTGCTGGACAAAAAGGGGAGCCTGGACCTAAAGGTAAGATTAACTAATTTCCAAATAACAAAACACATTATGGAGAAGAGAATAGCTGTACAACTGAACTGAGCCTCTCTGCCATAAGAGTGTGATGGCTGAAACCAGAGGTCACCCAAGCATACCAAATGTAATGACATTTCCTGTAATTCTTTGGTCTTTAGGACTTCCAGGACCAAGTATGAACAATCCAGTGATTCTGGTGCCAGGAGACCCAGGTCAACCTGGACTCCTAGGACGAAAGGGTGAAGCAGGGAGACCTGGAGAAGCGGGACAGAATGGACGGCCAGGTTGTGAGCACACACACACACACATTCACAGGGATTGGTATCTACATAAATAAAAACACTTGCAGACACAGTTGTGTGTGTGTTTACATCACTAAATACACTGCTGGATTTGTTCAACCTTGTTGACGTTTCTGCCCTTTCTACTGTAACCCATGCCCTCTTCATCTCTACAGGACCGAGCGGTGCGAAAGGCTTCCAAGGTAGAATAGGATTCCAGGGTCTGCCTGGATATCCAGGGCAAAAAGGAGATAGAGGATTTCCAGGCACGCAAGGTGAGCATGCAGGGACCTGTTCAGACTATCTTTATTTTGTCTAGTGGTTGGTATCATGCCGACAACTCTCTGACCTGATTCAGGCTAGCCTGCCAGATCACATGTCAGAGTTGAAAAAGCTTTCGAAAGTAAGATCGTGTTTATATTTGTTTTTTGTTCTTGGGTGATCCGATCACAGGGTTTAGAGATCACAAGTGGTCAGGCGAAACACATCACAGAACACTTGTATTCAAGGTGTACATGCAGAGACGTTGCTGACCACTTTTGTTTAGATTCCGCTATTTCTAACGTCACATTCATTAGAACTCCCATCCTCTGGGACTCATCAGAACGCATTTGAGTTTACACTACAAAAGCTATGTGGTCAAATGCATCTCAGACCACTTCGACAAGTGGTTTGAGTGATCAGATCACAATGCGTCTTGATGATTGTTTACACTTGTATTTAGAACTGACCACCTGTGATCAGATCACCCAGGACACATTTTAAGAATAAATGTAAACGGGGTCTGAAAGTCCTACCACATATTCCCAATGATTCACTAAACCAGTTGATTTTAACTAGCATAATTATTCAGTCCGTCAAATCTGCTGATTAGTGAAATCATCTGTGTTAAGGTAGAATCGATACATTAAAATACACTTTTAAACGCTCCACATATAGGCACCTGCATGAGTGCTGACCAGAATTGAATAAACAATGGATTTTATTGAGTGACGCAGACAAAATAGAACTGAAATGTTTGACACTGGTGTGTGGTATGGGGAAAACAATGGAATCTAATGTAATCGAAAGTGGAGGCCTTTACTCTGTAGTTTTTCACTTGGAACATATATATATATATATATATATATATATATACAGTATATATATATATATATATATATATATATATATATATATATCATTATACATTATCATATATATATCCTATATTACTATATTACTATAAGTACTGTATGTCACTTTGATGGTGAAAAGCAAATGCAATGCATTCATATACATATGAAGTACATAGACGTACATTTATCCATGCCTGTGTTTGTGTGTCTGTGTGTGTGTATGTCCATGTGTATGTCCGTGTGTGTGTGTGTGCGCGTATTGTTCTCAGGTCCTCCGGGCTACCCGGGCAGTAAGGGTCAGAAAGGTATTAAGGGGACCCGTGGCCTGGTGAATGGAGGTGTGGCTGGTGACGGCTTCCTGTTCACCCACCACAGTCAGAAGGACACAAACCCATGCTGCCCTGCCGGCACCAAGCAGCTCTACGTTGGCTACTCGCTGCTCTTCATCAATGGCAACAACAGAGGGCATGGACAAGATCTAGGTACAAGAAAAGTTGCCCAAACATGCACATACACTCACAGACACAAACTTAAAATGGCTATTTTGTTAGTGAGGTGAAGGTGCAAATGGCTTCAAAGTTGCAAATGGCTTCAAACGTGTATGGGTGTGTGTGTGTGTGTGTGTGTATGTGTATATGTGTGTGTGTGTGCATGCAATCTTGTGTGCAGGTACCATGGGCAGCTGTCTGATGCGCTTTTCCAGCATGCCTTTCCTTTTCTGCAATACGGACAACACATGTCGCTACGCCTCTCGAAACGACTACTCCTACTGGCTCTCCACTGACCATCCAATGCCCAGTGACATGGCCCTAATCTCTGGCTCTGAACTGGAGAAATACGTAAGCAGGTACGCTCACCCAACAATCATGATACTAAACACTGACTTCATTTGTCAGGGAGGGGTAAATACTATCAAAGAGAGGCAAAACCATGATACTTAGGCCCTGTACACACATACCCGGATATTTTTTAATACTGATATTCTTTTACGCATTTGGGCCTTTCGTCCACATGTAAACAGCATTTTGTCTTTGAGTTTTTTACAAATGCCCTCTAAAGTGAAAATTTTCTAAAACACTGGTTTCCTTAGATCTGTGTGGACATGCAAGAGTGTTTTCCGCCTGGACAGAGAACATGTGTGATTGGTCATGTTTTTCTGTGAAGTTTTTTTATACCTTTATAGAACAGCTTCATTCATTGTCATTGAAATGGTTATATGACTTTTTCGGGTTGAATGGTGGCCGTCTCACTTCCCCCTAGCGCCTGTGAGCAGAAAAAACACCCTTGCAACTTTGGGCCGGCGGGCCGACGGCCTCAGAGACAGAAAATCTTGCAGCCATAGCTCGCTAGCCATACCTCGCGATGTAACACATTGCTTTACTGCACTACACACATACACGCCAGGCACCGGCTAGAACAAGGTAGCGATGGAGTTTCTCAGACATTTGTCATGGCAGAGCCACCGCAAAGAAGCAGAAAGCCAGCAAACCGTTGTCGGAGGAACAGGGAAAGAGGAAACAGCAGTCTGATAGATTGAGGAATTTCGTAAAATATATACTCTGAAGCTGTAGGAGGAGCAAAAAGCGAGAAAACAGCAAAGAATTTGCCAAAACTGCTAAGTTTCTCTTTAATATATCACCTCTGTTTGCTCCTGTTCCTCTTCTTTCAGGTGTGTTGTGTGTGAGGCCAGGGCAAACATCATCGCTGTGCACAGCCAGATGAGCCTGGTCCCAGACTGCCCTCGTGGTTGGCTCTCCCTGTGGCAGGGATACTCTTTTGTCATGGTAAGGGGATGGCCTTCAACACTCTAATGTGGACCTGTAATATATAATACATAAATAGCTATGGATATACAGTATAATACACATATTTGAACATACTCAAATACAAGCAGCCTTTCTTGTTTTACAAAATTCTTACATAATGGAAGTGAAGAATGCTATTAAAAACCGTCTCTTTAATTCCAAATGGAGACACCGAGTTGACCGAGTTGATTCAATGTCAATCCAATGCTAGAGCAGTTAAAACTTAAGGCTGGCTTGCGAAAGAATAGTTATTTATTCTTTATTCTGGGTGTTACAGCAGAGTTATGGTACAGTAGCTCTGCTCCACGCACAGCACAGCACAATGTTGCAAAGTGAAGCCAAGACAATGAACCCAGGTGTAGGACACTCATGGTTAGATATAATGACATTCCTGTCTGGGGTCAGATTGGAGGAGGGGGGGGGGGGGCAGTAATATGGCCTTAGATGTCTCTTGTAGGGGAACGATTAATTAGGCCTATGCCATTTGCCATTGTACGATGACAACATTCTGTCTGCTTACAAAAATGTTCCTGTTCCCGCCATTTCTGTGGCTTTAAACAAAGAACCAAGAAAATAGTATGACATAAAGAAAATGACTAAAATATAACAGAAGGAAATTGCTGCTCACACAAATGTGGGCCCTGTATCAGTGTGGAATCTGTAAAACTGTAGAGCATCAGGGTTTGCAATTAGCTATTAGAGCTGGTCTCAGGGCTATTATTTTATAGATGAACAGCCCATTATTATTATAACAAACTGTGTTCAGTGACCTAAAATCGTAAATATGTTTGCATATGTAAGTGCATCTATGCCTTAATGAATCAGTTAATTGCAAGGATGAAGTCTCATGACTCGTCCAGTTTTCACTGCTCTCTATTGCGTAATACCTATGTTTTAGGATGTTTCTCTCACGTTCACATGTCTACCATTACCCTCTGCTCTGCCCACTCTCCCACTTCCCATGTTCTCCTTCCCTTTGTCCCCTACTGTTTTATCTGTCTATCTGTCTTCCCTCCCTCTCACCCTTCTGATATCACCACTTTCTCTCTCTCTCTCTCTCTCTGTCCCGTCATCCCTCTCTCCCCTCCTCTCCCTCGTCCTCCCTCAGCAATTGGGCGCTGGAGCTGAAGGGTCAGGGCAGCCCCTGGCGTCCCCTGGCTCTTGCCTGGAGCACTTCCGCAGGATCCCCTTCATCGAGTGCCACGGCCGCGGCACCTGCAACTACTACACCGACTCCTACAGTTATTGGCTGGCATCTCTGAACCCCAACAGCATGTTCAGGTATCTGTGTGTGTGTGTGTATGTGTGAGAGAGAGAGAGAGAGAGAGAGAGAGAGAGAGAGTGAGAGAGAGATTTTTCATATGGATTTTTGTACAAGTTTGTGCATGTGTACAGTACTTGTGTGGTCTGGTCATGTTTGTATATTCATGCATGTGGATAGAGATGTATATGTGTGTATGTATATGTGTGCATGTCTATCCCATGATGCATAGTTATCCTAACGGAGTGGCTATTTGCACCCCTGGTACAATTAGCCTTGGCCACACAGCTGGGCTATTCACACCCTGTATGATACCTGACAAAAAAATGCATTGTGCACGCACAAAAAAAATGGCGGCCATTTGTTTTTTTCGTCAGCAGAAAGAGAAGAATTCAGATAGGTTTCAGCACTAATATCTGTTTTGATTAATTTTCTAGTGTAAAAGTTGTGTTTTATTTTCATAATCTTTGTTCAGTGAATACATACAACCATCAGTTTGTTGGTTAACAGCAATCTCATGATCAGATCAGGTCTAAATTTGTCTGCAAACTCTCAACGGTATGTGGACAGATAGATAAGTGGTTAGCACAACGGTATGGCACTTGGGAGTCCGCGGTCCGATTCCTGTGAGAAGCATTTTGGCCAGAGCGGTTGAGAAAAGTAGCTATTGGTATTTGCGTCCCTAAATATAAGTGCGCATGTGGACCAATGTCTCTGCAGAGGTGTGCAATTTGTAGAAGAAACAAAGAGGAAAGCAATTCTCAAACCAGGGTGTAAATAGCTCACATTACTATTTACACCAGGGTCTAATTATACACTGGTGCAAATAGCATACATTATTTGTATCAGGGTGAGAATAGTCTTTGCTCATCAGTACGGCAGTATACTGCAGTATATCAGTAAATAGCACACATTGCTTTACACCAGGGTACGGATAGCATACACTTCTAATTATACACTAGTACAAATAGCATACATTGATATTTGTACCGGGGTAAAAATAGCCTTTGCCTTTCCTAATCATTTTCTGTGTCTGTGGTTCTCTGCAGTAAACCATCTCCACAGACAGTGAAGGACACCCCTGGCAACCTCATTGGCCGCTGTCGAGTCTGCATGAAGAACTAGACCAGGGCCAGAGGGCAGAGGCACTGCCCTCTGTAACAGACTTACACACACATGATCCTGGCACCCCATCATCAGTGCCTTCCATCATTCAACATGAAGATGGACTCGCGTGACCCAGTGGTGCTAAATGTGACGAACTAGCTGATGATCAGCTCTCTGAGTTCAAACACTGGTTTCTTTCTTCTCGGTCTTTCTTTTTTTTTCTCGGCCTTTGGTCTTGGTCTTTCGCCTTCTCTGCTTTTTTTGTACTCCTTCAGTCAAACTATTAGAGCATTAACAGTACAGTATGCAGCTAGTTAAGTTGTAGATGTCATTGGTACTTTTTTTAGCGCTTCTGAAAGTATACAAAACAAATAGAATACAGCATCATGGAACCACACTTTTCATACATTTTGATTGCTTCTCTTGCTTTGGCTCTTAAAGGTTGTATCAGCGATTTCAGGCCCAAAAAAGGCCCAAACATAAATGATCACATTCATCTAATCTTCCCTAACGATCCACTAGCTGAAACTAGCATCTCATCGGGTATTGGTTGAAACACTTTATTATGAAACACTTTATTATAAGCGGCGGTCATATAGGTTTAGTCAGTTTTTTTATTTTTTTTTTATTTTTATTTTTCGCTTGTCCAAATTTCCGTCAAGTATTCCCGGGACACTGAAAGACCGGGGTAGACGAAACTTGGTGGGCATGTAACCCCATATGGATAGCATGGAACCATCGTTTTTCATTTTGATCTGTAGCCCCCCCGTTGGACTGCACCCCCCGAAAGGAGGGTAGGGCAGACACAGTTTTCTGTGAATATCTCGAGAACCGAGAACGGTTTAGGAGGACCATTTTTTTTGTATGTTGATCTCAAGGGGCCATGTCAACCCATTCCATAACCACTCATTTCATGTATAGTGCCACCTAGTTAAACACAAAATAGTAAAAATGAGGTGTTGTAATCACAGGTATCTGTGACCTAACATAGTCAAAACTACACAAAATTGGAAGTGTAGGATCATTATGACACCCTCTGAGTGCACGCCAAGTTTCGTGGAATTCCGTTCATGGGGGGCCACACAATAAATTAATTTATGTTACTATACACCAACTGGCCTGTAGGTGGCCGGAGACAGTTTTCTGTGAATATCTCGAGAACCGTAGGGCTTAGGAGGTCCACCTTTTTTTTGTATGTTGGTCTTAAGGGGGCATGTCAACCCATCGCATTACCACTTATTTCATGTATAGCGCCACCTAGTTAAAAATTAAAAAGCAAAAAATTAGGTGTTTTCATCACAATATCTCTGGCTGACATGGTCAAAACTGCACGAAATTGAAAGTGTAGGATCATTATGACACCCTCCGAATGCATGCCAAGTTTTGTGAACTTTCGTTCATGGGGGGCCTTACAATAAAATAGTTTATGTGTACATTTAGTGACCGTACACCAACAAGGATTCCCGGGACACTGAAAGACCAGGGTACACGAAACTTGGTGGGCATGTAACCCCACATGGATAGCATGGAACCATCATTTTTCGTTTTGATTTGTAGCCCCCCCGCTGTACTGGACCCCCCGAAAGGAGGGTAGGGCAGACACAGTTTTCTGTGAATATCTTGAGAACCGTAGGGCCTAGGATGACCAATTTTTTCCGTATGTTTGCCTCCAGGGGTCATGTTAACCCATTCCATGTGCAACAGATACACACGCACACACATACATTCACAGTAATCATACGTATGACACATACTCACACAGTAGACATATGTACGCATGCATGCACATGCACAAACACACATACGCAGGCAAACACACAAGCACGCACACACACACACACACACCCCCACACACATAAACATAAACGTGTACATGCACACATGCACACAATTCAAGAATTTCTCAGAATTATGAACAGGCAAGATGGGGATGGGGTTGTATAAAATGAATTTTACATGTGAAATCTATGAACTAATCATGTTTTGGTACTTGTTGTCTAGCAGATACCAGTGAGAATTGAGTGTGGATAATGCAATTTAGTGAGCCAGTTAGAATCATATAGGCCTTTCAGCGTGATTTATTTTTGTGGAAGAAATGTGCTGGACTGGGCGGCGGTCATATTTTGTACCGCTCTGCGGTACATCTAGTTTTTGTGGAAAACATGTGCTGGACTGGGCGGCGGTCATATTTTGTACCGCTCTGCGGTACATCTAGTTTTGCCTTTGAGTGGTTGCCAACACTTGTTGGTAGCAATTGTTTTTGTGTACAGATCTCGGAACCTAGGCTGCCTACAAAGACATTTTTTTTTTTTTTTTGACGGCGTGCTTATGGCGCAGACAGCTAGAAAGTATCTATCTATCTATCTAGCTGTCTGCCCCATAAGCACGTCGTCAAAAAACAACGTCTTTGTACCCAACGAGATGCTAGTTTAGGAGAGTTTTAATTGCACGAGAGGGAGGGGGAGGGAGTAGCGAGCTAGCTAACAGAAGTGACGTATCCCAGCTATCGCTGATACAATCTTTAAGCTGACAGTGGCTTCTATGTGAATATTGGTCTTGTTTTTTGTAAATTCAAATTCAAAAAGTTTTTTTTTTGTAACAATTGGTCTCATGCAGCAACATTCTCTTGAATTTCTCTTAAATTTTCTCTTAAGAGAAAAAAATAAGCAATGTTGACTCTGGGTGCACCCAAAGGTGCTCTTAACCTGGTACACCATATGATGAACCTCGATGGAACCTCAGTTACCATTAGTAACGCCCCCTAAACCCCTAAGGCTGTGTCCTTCTGTGTGTTCATATTTGCCATGCAGTAGCATGCAGGGTAGCTTTGCTTTAAATCCAATGTCTGCTGGTGTGTTTGTGCCTATTGGACTTTCCAAGTATAGCTTTAATGCTATAAACGAAGAGTGGGGACATCTAAAATCAGCTTGAAGCTCAACCTGTGAGGAGGCCTAAGGGAGGTGGACCCAAAAGCACAAAGAGTGGATAACACCAGAAACCCTCAAATCAACCCAACAGAAGAGAGAGAGCTCAAAGAAAAGGTAAACATCTCAAGAACACGAGCTGAAAAGGCAGAAGCACAAAAGGAGTACAACAGATGCCACAAAGAAGTATGAAAAAACATCAGGAGGGACAAGAGATCACAGGTGGACAGGCTACCCAAGGAACCAAAGCTTGCAGTGATTCAAAGGAACATGAACTCTCTGTTCTATAGAACTATATAACATCACTACAGTAGGAAGCTGTCTGGAACATACCAATATACCAATTTTAGACAAGAACGGCTAATTGATTTCAACTCAGGAAACCCAACTAGACAGATGGGTAGAACATTTTAAAGAGGTATGAAAAGACCTGCACTAGCAGATCAAAGACATATTCCTAGACACGATACCATTACAAATCAGGTGTGGTAGACCAACTAAAGCAGAAATCAAGGCTGCTATCAACCAACAACATTCCCCATGAAGCACTTAAAGTAACAACTACCATGGGATCACCCTACTTTCCATTCACAGTAAGCTCCTCAAACGAGTCATTCTCAGTCGTCTACATGAAGCCGTAGACAAGAGGCTCCGGGATCAGCAAGCAAGATTCAGGAATGTCCGCTCATGCACAGAATACATAGCAGCACTACACATCATCATTGAACAGTCTATCGAATGGAACGCGTGACTATACATCAACTTCATTGACTTTGAGAAAGCAGCATTGACAGAACATCACTATAGCGCCTAATGGACTACTACGGAATTCCCACCAAGATCACAAACATAACAAAATAAACAAAACTGCCCTATAGTACCCATAGGTGGTGCTGCAATTGACATATTTCACTATTTCAGGATATGCATGTGCCAACATCTTGTGGTGTAAAGTTGAAGTTTACAAAAATGAACATGCTGAATAACTGCCACAATCTTTGCATGCACTAAGGCACACCACATTTTGCAGAATTCTGTTCATAAGCGGTGCTGCAACTGACACATTTCAACAGCTGTTTGGACCCCAATGATCACTTCTTGTGGATGTGACGTACACAGACACGCACATATACACACACTCATGCACAAGAGCACACTCAGTCACAGTGGCAGTACAAGTTTGTACAGACAGAGTCACATACACTGGCACACACATGCAGGGTATGACCGATGCTTAAAGGCAGAAGTGCACTTATGCAATTCAGATACAGCTGTGCTTTTGGGGGTCACCGAACTCAAAGTACAATTTGCAGACTTGTCATTGCAAACTTGTCTTACTCAAGCACTGTACTCAAGTCACACACATAGCACACACACACACACACTCACATGTATGCACACAGACACACACGTATACACATAAACACATACAAACACACACGCGTACACACACACATACACTTCGTAAAAATGTAGACATAGGCCTACCGCATAGCAGTGCATAATATGACTGCCGCGTATAGTGGGGCTGTTAAGCTCTTAAAATACGGACGATCTTGCTTTTCATGAAAGAAGCATGAAACTTTCAGGGTTTGTTCTTGATGCCCTAAGCTCTAAGAGGTCACTGACCTCTGTAATATGTCACCGACCTCTGTAATATGTTGTGACACTACAGGTGAATGGGGTAAAAAAATTAAATAATAGATATCACCATGACACTTTTATCAGTTGATTAATCATGTCAAGCTAAGAAAAAAATGTATTGAAAGTTTTATATATTTTAATGTTTAAATATGCATATTAGGCCTTCTCATTAAAAATGCGCTAATTTGCATACATTTTAAAAAACAAAATCAGATTGTCTGATAAAGCCAGGCTCAAAATATGTTTTTCATTTTGTTGTCATATGAGATGGGAAAATAATTACCGAGGGGTTTATGGACATCTACTTCTATTATCCTCTAATTCACCTGTACCTCTGTGATATGAAATTTCTAGGCCCGAAATTAGAAATGGGTGTATCTTAGGATCTAAATGTGATAGAAATGTAAACTAAATATGTTTTTCCATGTTTCTGGGCATGAGGAACTCATCTATAGCATTGATAGCACTCTAAGAGGTCAACATCAGGCAAAACATCTACTTCTGTTATCCTGCATATATACACTGTATAGCAGGGTATTCGGGGGAAAAAAACGATTTCCCCTTCCTTCATTTGTGAAAATAATTCTGTTCACAACAATAATAAAAACAGCAGGGGAATGGTGACATGAACACTTCCAGCAAACAGGTGGCCAATCAGAGATTCGAAACAAACGAGAGACCAACATGTCACAATGCAAAAATGCCGGTTTCCCTATTTACATGCAACTTCGAAACTGGAGTTTTCCAAGTTGTTTTTGTGGTTTTCGTGTAAATGAGAGGCCAAACCACGTTGAAATATCTGCATTTTCCCTTCGTGTAAACGGGATCTTATTTTCCCACAGTTCTGGGGTACAGGGTGGGGCAATGGGTGTGGCCTGGGTGTGGTTTCAGAAGTTCCGGCACTTGGGAACCTAAAAGGTTGTGTGCTGCTCTTTCTTTCTTCATATGGCGGATGCTGCCAAAAAGGGAACCAAAAAGGTGATAGTGCGAACTGTAGACTCTGATGTGGTCATCTTGGCAGTTGCTGTCTTTCAGAATGTCAAACTGGAAGAAATGTGGATTGCCTTTGGAACTGGAAGCCATTTCTGTTATATAGGCATTCACAATGTGGTTACTGCACTGGGTCCTTCCACTGCTTCTGCACTGCTAGCATTTCATGCTTTCACTGGCTGTGATACAACATCTGCATTCTGTGGCCGTGGTAAAAAGACTGCCTGGGATACATGGCGTGTATATCCAGAAGTTACAGAGGCTTTCCATGAAATGTTGCATATGCCACAAGTGTTGAGTGATCTTTCCTGGTCTCAACTAGAACGTTTTGTGGTGCTGATCTATGACGGAACAAGTGCATGCTTAGAGGTCAATGAGGCAAGGAAGACATCCCCCCTACACAAGCTGATTTGAGGCAACACATCAAAAAAGCAATGCACCAGGCTAACATACCTTGCCTTGGTTCCTAGCCCACAGTTACCAAGTCCTTCAGACTGGGGATGGATTGATACAGATGCAGGCTGGCAGCCACGTTGGACAACACTCCCTGAGGCATCTCAGGCATGCTATGAGCTTGTGCACTGCGGTTGTAAAAAGGGTTATACCGGGCACTGTAAATGCAAAAAGGCAGCAATAATGTGCACAGCACTCTGCACATGTGCTGGTGACTGCAGTGACTAAAGCTAATTAGGCCTTTTTCTTACCCCCAAAAGCTAAGGCATCTACAAGAACTTTCACTGTACTATTTTAGAATGCTGATATGTTACCTGTTCAATGTCACATTGGGGATTTGTGATCGGAGTTCAAGTTGTGAGTTTCTGATATGAGCTCAAGTTCAAGTAGGGCTACATTTTTGTCATGTCCATATTTATATGGAATTTTTTGGTGAAATGATACATTTTGTACTTGGATTTGCCCAATCATTGGATCTTTTGCAGGATAACAGAAGTAGATGTTTTGTTATGACCTCTTAGAGTGCTATCAATGCTATAGATGAGTTCCTCATGTCCAGAAACATGGAAAAACATATTTAGTTTACATTTCTATCACATTTAGATCCTAAGATGCACCCATTTCTAATTTCGGGCCTAGAAATTTCATATCACAGAGGTACAGGTGAATTAGAGGATAATAGAAGTAGATGTCCATAAACCCCTCAGTAATTCTTTTCCCATCTCATATGACAACAAAATGAAAAACATATTTTGAGCCTGGCTTTATCAAACAATCTGATTTTGTTTTTTAAAATGTATGCAAATTAGCACATTTCTAATGAGAAGGCCTAATTTGCATATTTAAACATTAAAATATAAAAAGTTTTCAATACATTTTTTTCTTAGCATAATATGAGTAATTAACTGAGAAAGTTTCATTGTGATGTCTATTAATTAATTTTTTTACCCCATTCACCTGTAGTGTCACAACATATTACAGAGGTCAATGACCTCTATCTGACCTCAGAGGTCAAACTGAGAATGCCTCCAGATCTAAAATGAAAGCTTAAGTCATCAAGAACAAACCCTGAAAGTTTCATGCTTCTTTCATAAAAAGCAAGATCGTTGAGCTTAACAGCCCCACTAGTAATGGTAGAGGTATATTTGAGCAGTAGGCTATACTGTGGATACAGACGTACATTTGATGTATCCAAAGAACACTTTTTCTGTTTGTGCATGATACTTGTCTTAGTGAGGTAGTGCACATAAGTTTGTGACCTTTTAGAGTATATGAGAATGGGTGTGGCTATATTTGCATTTTGTGAAATTTAGAATTTGAGTTTCAACAATCATTGAAAAACCAAGGGGAGAGTATGTAAGACTTGTGCTTTACCAGAGTTGCAGGAGTAAGGAATGGAGAGAAGTTGACAAATAAAAATAAGAGATACCGCTTTTTGCATGAGGCCCAATTTTGCCAAGAAATACATACAGTACACAAGAATAGGAAAACATAACTAACTAAATAGTAAAAAGAAAGAAAGAAACATTGCAAGCACAGATACACTCATAACCCCACATATTCATCTCTTACATACTGTCTAGGAGACTTATTAAAGTCTGGTGCTATGGAAAAAAATAGATTGTCTCTACTTTTTTATGTATGTATATATGAAATGCCTATATTTATAAAAAATCTTAAATCAAACCAAAATCAACCACGTTGAATAAATATCTAGAAACTGAATAAAACCTTGTAGGTTATGTTCAACATCTAAAGTTTCAGGCTGCCCAGAATGCTTCTTATTGCATCTTGGGCAGGAAAAGTCAAGTCATATTTTTAATAGATTTTATGTTCTGAGCACACCAACACCTTCTGGAACAGGAACAAAACTGTCTAATATTCCAATAAAGATAATCTGCATAACTACGGCCACAAAGCCTATTCGGCAGTACAAGCCAAATAGGCTTTGTGGCCTATTATAGCCTGTGCCTGGCTACTGACTGAAAACAGTTTCAGCATGGAGAGAAAAAATGATTTGATTTGAAATGACCTGCAATATATGGAGAAGACAGAGCAGTATGTGTTTCTGATAGTGTTCCTCTGACACTTCCTCTAACTCTTTTCCATGGTACTGTATGTTCGATTGTTCTCACTGTTTTGTAGTTATAGATTTTTATCTGCTGTAATTTTTTATCAAACAAACAATGCAATATACTGTATGATATGGTAGGTTGCATGAGAGGTGAATATGACAAAGCTGTGTCTTTAGAAATCCATTAAACAGCTAAAAGAGGTGCAAGATGGTGTGGTGCTGAAACCAATTTGGGTATAGTAGGCCAAAATATCATCAAGGACGATGTGTGACGTTGGAAGATATTTGGAGCCATCACTTTTTGATCATTTATGCACTAATTGTGGCGTATGACATCCGAGTCAGCTCAACTGAGCCTTTTGGATATTAACTGGAATGTTTAGACAGAATGCCTCATACATAGAGTTTTTCAGCAATTCTCGATTTCATAATGGTGCTTAGTTTTACTTAACAAAACCTTTTATTAATTTGTATCTACCATAAATGTTTGTTTTATTATTTTCTTCTATTTGCCTCTTACCCAAATCTGTGTTTCTGTGTACACTACTGAATTTTGAACATAATAAAACATCTGCTTCCTGTCATTCTCAGTAAAAAAAAAAGGTCTGGTCTCTGCCTTTTGGAGTGTATATTTCATAAAATACAATTGTAGGTGACAACTATAATTTGTTGGTTTTGGTATCACAATTTCAATTTCGATAATTTTGGAGCATCACTATCGTATAATTCATATTAATTAGGACACTATGAGAACATTAACATTCTTAGGTCATGCAGACTATGTTCTAAATGTTCCAAAATACGTGACAAGAATGAGCCAGCCAACATTACAGACACCATCTCTCATACACATATAAACACACATTAATGCATGCATCTGAACAAGCATACACATAAACATATATATATATACACACACACACACACACATAACTAAAGAAACATACAGACCCTAGTCAGGGTTGAGGGGCTACATAAGGGTCCATTATGTTTGGTGCATCCCGGCTGCATTTCTGTGTTGTGTTTGAGTTAGATTAGTCCTAAGTGCAGAGACTAAGTGTTTTACTGCTGCTCTCTGTGGAGGCACCATGTCATTCATTAGTGCATGTCATTTTAATTTACTAATGGATATAAAGCTTTTGCTGGAAGATTCTGTTCAAATTGGAAGATTCCTTGGATGGAAATTTCTTCCACTGAGTTACATTTTACGACTGGCCATTCCATCATTGCCAGGCAACCTGGCCAACTGTCACTCACTCCAACCGGCTTTAAAAAGGGGGATGATAAGAAGCAACCACCAGAACCACAGACAGTGCCTCGCCGTCAAAGACCAGGACCAATACAAACCAGCACAGCTCCACCAGCTCAGCCCAGCTCATGATGAGGTTCTGTGGGATCCACTGCTCCCTGGCCCTGCTGGGTCTGTCTCTGGTTCTGTGCAGCCACAGTGCCGCCTCACAGCCCGACCTGGACCTGGACCTCCGTCACAACAGGCTACTTCAGAGAGCTCGCGCTGCTGGCATGGCAACACAGGTAAGAAACAACACAAACAGAAGCGACACTAGACAGGTGGCATACAGAACAGCAGTAAACAAACAAAAACAGATAAGGAAGGATGGGATACACTGTTCAGAGTTGCAAGGTGCATCATGCAGGTAAGACACTCAGCACAACACAGCAAGTCTGCTTGACAAAAACTGTTCAGAACTGCTCAGTTAGCTTAGATGGGCTACACTCAACCTAGACACGCTAACAGATTTGGTAAATCAGGGGATTTTTCAGAATTCTTTTCTGAAACCAGAATATTCCAGATGCTTAATGGACAATCTGTTATGCCCCCATAGGCATAGCATTTGTGAATGCTAAGAATGAAGACAATGCTCATACAATATGACAAACAGTATAAGCAAGGTCTTTCACTGTCAATGCGAACATGCTAATGTGTGATGATGTTCAACCATTCCATTCTTTGTTAATCTCTCCCCACTCTCTGAGATAGGAATGGAATAAGCGTGCGATGGAGGACCTGCTATCCCAGCTGTCTCTACCGGAGGCAGAGACTCAGGACAGGGAGGTCTCTACGGTGGGGGCCAAAGATGACCTCCACATGGAACGTTCTGTGGAAAATAACCTACCGCCTAAGGAACGCAAATCTAGCTGCAAAAACTTCTACTGGAAAGGGCGTACTTCCTGTTGAGCATCCATTCACTGTCACACTACCCAATCACTGAACGTCCACTGAGGTCCACCCAACCTTGAGTGATCTGATTGAATGGCATGCTGGTTGGGCGGCTTTAATCTCCTTAGTGGATATGTAACTTGTGTAAATTATGAAATAAAAGTAAAGCTTCGATTAATTTTCTTTGGCTTCTCCTTTATTTTGTGCTCATTTTTCAATTGCTGATCACACAGGCCTACACCTAGTGCCTGGAAGTAACACACCCTACAAAAAAGGTACTTGAAGAGTAGGAGTACGACCATACTAAGAATTATATGAGATGTAACGCACACCAAGATGAGGTGCTGGCTACCGTTGTTTTAAGCTCAACATGGTTTTGGTTAGGTAAGACCGTAACTCACAAATCAGAAATGTATTTCATTAGCATATCTTCACCTCTATGTCACAGAAGCTCAACGTGGAGTTGTATATTTGAAGCTGCAACATGCTACCATCACAGAAAAATGCACAAGGAGAAGTTTGATATTCCATAACATATGTGTAAATATGTTCTGAAAAGCATGTTATACACAATACACATTTAATACATTTCCATCCTGAATTATCTGGATAAAATATCTAACCATTCTCTTACCTTCTATATGGGAGTGGTGATGCAGCCCTCTATCATATATCCTTTTATGATCTCAGGATCCAATTTCCTTCATTAACCCACTTTGACATCCATCATCGTAAACATTAAAGGAACCATATGTAAGAAATGTATTTCAATTAATCATAAAATGGCCCTGATATGCCACTAGACATTAAGAATTCATGCTCATTTCAAATACTTATATCACTGACAACAGTAGTCCGGCCAGGATATTGCCATTTAAAAAGTGAAGTTGCAGCCCTCAACGGATGTTGATGTTGTGTTTTGTCATGTCATGTTGTGTTTTGGCCTGATGTGCCACCCTCTACCTATCTACTAATCACAGTCAGTAGTGTTTTGGCATCCAGGTTGGCAACCTCGAGTCGAGGGAGAGGGGATACACCACTGTACAGTAATTTGAAAGTGATTGCAGTACCAGTTTTGGCCACAATCTTACATATGGTTCCTTTAATGGTAAAGACTCAAGGTCTTTCGTCTAAGCCATCAGGATCATTACCAAAGCAGCTGACATTGTAAGGGACACTAAGTGAATGTAGCGTGACACCAAAGCCTCGTTTTCGTGCAGAAAATGGTGCTCAGGTGACATAAATGTATGGCAACAAATCCAGACAGCAGACAAAGACAAAATCCAGGGGACAAGCAGGGGACCATACACAGAAATTAGACAAATTGATAAGCAGACAATCCAAAAACCGGCAGAGGACACAATCCCAAAAGACAGGCAGAAGTCAAAAATCAGGAAACACACTTAGTTACAGACTGAGAAACTTAAAGGCTTCCAGACAAAACACACAACAACAGAGACGATCAACAGCAGCAGAATAAATAACAGGCGCACACCTGATATAAGGCCGATTTTCTCCAGACTGGAATGCTACAAATGTACCCGAAATGGTCAGAAGGGTTTGAGGATCATGAAACCATGAACAAAATTCACATTCCCAACTCTATAGAACCAAGATCTTAGCATATGTGGTGAAATTCTGAGCTATGGCTTGAATGAGCTATGACTTGAATGGAACAGTTGCTGCCTCTGGTCTGCATAAAGGGGGATTTTGACCCTTGTGCGATCCAGGTTCCCGCCTATGTACAGTCCGCCTATGTATAATCTTTGGGGAAACTAACAAGACAGGAAGTGAAGACCATTTAAGGAGAGGTGCGGGGGAGGAGATCAAGGTACATGACAAACAGGTAAACACAGTGCACATGGAAACACAGAATAATGCAAAAAATGGCCACCAGGGTGGCACACAGGCAGCTCAGGTAGGATCCTGTCAACCAGCCCAGCAGAATCCTGACACACATAGGATCTGAATATTACAGTTGGGTTGATGAAGTATATTTATGAAAATGCTTGTTAAAATGCTTGCCATCTCAACTGGGGTGTGAATATTATGGTAGACTATACTGACAAGAAATGTTTGTCTATATGTTCAGAATCATAATCTCTGACCCTGACATGGTACATTTATTCAAGCACTGTAATGTTGAAGTATTTTTTTTTATTTTATGCTACTTTATAATTCCTCTCCACTACGTTAAAAAAGAACTCTGGCAATTTTTCACACAGATCTCTGAACTCTGTTGAGTACTGTCAGAAAGAAAAGCTTGAATTGCTGCAGCCAACAGCTAGAGCCGCAATGCAGCTATTAGCTAAAAAACTTTTTTGTACCCACACTTGGTGACCTTGATAAACAGAGATCTATGTGAAATAATGCTTTCCTTTAAGTAGGTAACATTTCCTTTAAATGAAGTTATTTTACATTCACTTATTTTACAGTCGCCTGCACAAAGTCCATGTTGTATAAAAACACCATTCGCTGTATGATAGCCAACTAAATTGTGCATGAGTCTAATAAAATGGCTATAAAGATAACAAACTGTTGTAAATGTTCAAGGGAGCATTTATGATACTCTTTCTAAGGAAACGATCCTGGAACCTGAAATGAAATCACATAGGACATGCCTTTATCCTGCCCCGGTACACCCAGCCGATTTTGTATATAAGCACGTTTGAACTGTACAATAATCACATCTGTCCTTTTGTAAAGATCTGTTTCATTCATCCACAAAGTAGACTTTAACACAGCATAAGAGGTAAGCATTCATTCACCTAAACATTGGTAGAGGACAGGTTGCACTGTGTTCATTAGCATGTATGTATGTATGTATGTATAGAGTATTAATGGTGTGCCAGTGAGTCGTCACAAAAATGAAAACAATGAGGGTTGAAAGGAGATTTCTAATGATCACGAGCCAGTTGAACATCCATGTGAGAGTTGAACAAATGTGAAGAGACAGCTACTAATAGAATAATCAATAGAAATTGAACAAATAAAAGTTATGTAATTTGCGCAATGCAGTTGCATGAACCCATGCCTTTATACAGTATTTTGTCTGATTAATTCCTAGGATCTCTAGGATGTGGGAAGAAGATGATTTTCCTAAGGGCCCCCTGCCAAGGCTGGAGTGCAATACTACACCAGCTAATGAAGGTGTCTACATCATGTACCACGGCACATCAAGAAAGAGTGCAACCAGCATTCTGAAGACAGGCTTCAGGCCTTCCAGTGATGGCATGCTGGGGCCAGGGGTCTACCTTACCCGGGATCTGCAGAAGGCCAGCAGGTATCCTTTGGATCTGCATGTGAATGAAAGAGTTGTATTGAGGGTGAAGGTTGATGTTGGGAAAGTGATAGCAATCAACTGCCAAGGCCATCCCCTGCAGAAGACCTGGCATGCCAATGGGTATGACACGGCGTGGTGCCCTCCAAAGTGTGGCATGGTGGCCAGTGGTCTGGAGGAGGACTGCGTGTGGGATGCCAATCGAGTCAAAGTGCTTGGAGTATTTTCTCCAACATCCCGGCCTAATAGATTGTGGGCAGAAGATGATTTCGACACATCAGCAGAGCCTAAACTGGAGAGCCTCAAGGCACCAAGTGACGGCCAATACTACACCATGTACCACGGCACATCAAGAGAAGCTGCAGACATCATTAAGGAAAAAGGCTTCAAGCCATCCAGTGATGGCATGCTGGGGCGTGGGGTCTACCTTAGCCGGGATCTGAGGAAGGCCAGCGGATATCCTCTGGATCTGCCTGTGAATGAAAGGGCTGTCCTGAAGGTGACCGTAAATGTTGGCAAGGTGAAAAGGATCGACCGCCAAAAACATCCCATGCAGAAGAACTGGCATAAAAAGGGATATGACACAGCCTGGTGTCCTCCAGAATGTGGTATGGTCCGCAGTGGCCTGGAAGAGGACTGCGTGTGGGATCCCAAGAGAATCAAAGTCCGTCGTATTATTCGGCCACAGCTGGATAATCTCTGAGGATGTGAAGCTGCAACATGATTCCATCACTGAAGAAAAACATTGAGAAGTTTGACATTCCATAACATTGCTGTAAATGTGTTTCACATAAGTTATACATGTAATAAATTCTCATCCTGCATTACCTGGTAAAGTTTGTTTTGTTTGTTACCGAATTGCTCCATTTAATATACATAAAGCTATTAGAATGTGATCCTTTTATTTTATTTCTCTACATCCTATATACTGTAATATACGCATCCAATACATTTTAACTTCTACAGTCCTGTGCCTGGACTGATGGTTATTCATAAGGCTTTATGGTGTAAGACAGTGAGTCAGTAAGGACCATCATTATGTCAACAATACTTTTTGAGCAAATGAAAGAGTAATAGCACATATTGCAGGTCAGAGCAGAAGTCAGTTTATACCAACTACAGTGAGGAAATAAACTAACAAAGCTGAATTATGATCAATTATTGTGTATTCTGAATTATGTGACCTTTACACATTACAATCCACCAAGTGTCTCCTTTTCCACTAAATTAAAGTTCACACACACACACACACACACACACACACACACACACACACACACACACACTGAAAGCAGCACCTAATCTTTTGGTCCTTTTCAGATATTATCAAAATCAAAACTAATTAGCCTTTACACTCACTGACTGGCTGACAAAATTATGCAGGTGGTTTTATTTGAATGTTGTTAAATGAGTGACTGAATGGTTTGGTCTACTTCCTAAACTAGTTACTATAGTTCAAGGCATACTACAGTGCACATGTTATCAGAGTGATGACTAAATAACTTCACATATAGATTTAAAGGAGTGGACTGAGGTGTCATTCTTTATGGTGACTAGTGCACAAATATTTCCTACACACAATTCACACAGAAAATAGGCCTTGGCAGCTGTGATTGCAAGTTGAGATTGCAAATAGGCCCTATCAGCTGTGATTGCAAGCTGTATTTTTATGAATTTCACTATTTATCAAAAATGTGACAAACCCTCACACTGTGGATCTGTAGCTGTGCTTACAGAGTGAGTGAGTGTTTGGGTTTTGGGGGATTTGTGCAATATTATATTTTTTCTTAGGGCCCAACAATTTCAGCATCACTCATGCTGGCTACTGAAATATTTTGGAGGGTCATTAAACCAACATTAAACCAGTGACCAGGAAAGTTAGTGTGAAGAAATTCTGACTGTTCTTACAAACATAATACCATTTCTTCTACACCAGGGGGCAGGGTGAGAGCTATTTACAAGCCACGGTAATTAATAAGCATATCTTATAGGCCTCTTGGAACAGTTGACTTATTTTCCACTTCTTCATCTGTTAGGAATTAAAAGATTTCCAGATTCTTGAATGTATTTCATTAGCATATCGTCACTTCTATGCCACAGAAGCTCAACATGGAGTTATAGGGATGTGAATCTGCAACATGCTTCTATCACTGAAAAATGCACAAGGGGAAGTTTGATATTCCATAACATATATGCAAATATGTTCTGAAAAGCATGTTATAATAAACATTTAATGCATTTTCATCCTGAATTATTTGGATAAAGTGTCTAACCATTCTCTTACATTCTATATGGGGGTGGTGATGCAGCCCTCTATCATATATCCTTTTATGATCTCAGGATCAAATTTCCTTCATTAACCCGCTTTGACATCCATCATCGTAAACATTAACGGTAAAGACTCAAGGTCTTTCATCCAAGCCATCAGGATCATTACCAAAGCAGCTGACATTGTAAGTGACACTAAGTGAATGTGACACCAAAGCCTCGTTTTCGTGCAGAAAATGGTGCTCAGGTGACATAAATGTATGGCAACAAATCCAGACAGCAGACAAAGACAAAATCCAGGGGACAAGCAGGGGATCATACACAGAAATGAGACAAATTGACAATCCAAAAACCAGAGGCAGAGAGGACACAATCCCAAAAGACAGGCAGAAGTCAAAAATCAGGAAACACACTTAGTTACAGACTGAGAAACTTAAAGGCTCCCAGACGAAACACACAACAAGGGAGATGAACAACAGCAGCAGAATAAATAACAGGCGCACACCTGAAATAAGGCCGATTTTCTCCAGACTGGAATGCTGAAAAAATGTTCACATTCACATTTCTAACTTTATAGAACCAAGATCTTAGCATATGTGATGAAATTCTGAGCTAATGGCCATAGACTGCTAGCCTGGCTCCGTCCTCCTACGTACTTCCGCTCAATAGTCATTTTCCTTCAGTACATCGTCTGGGATTTCGGTATAGGCCTCCTCGCAGGATTTCTCAGGGCAAATTTTACCTGTCCAATCAGCGAACAGGGGGGGGGGGGTGGCTTAACAACGATGACGTTGAGGTTGTGCGCTAGTGTGAGCATGACATACGTTACGACCACGTTAGCGATTGGTTATGGCAGATCCAGAGTGGCTCTGGGCAGATCAAGATCAAAAATCAAGATTGTCTTAGGAAACTGCATTATTTGATGGACCACCTCAAAAAAAATAATGTCATTGGGACATGAGGTGGCGTAGAATAGAGGGTAATGTCTTAGCAGTACAGTGGAAGGACACTTGCACTGTATTGGACACATGCAGACCTGCCTGTCCAATTCCCACAATGCAAATGATTTGACTGATGTATGTAGACTATGATGAAGAACAATTCAGTTACGGACACAAACCTGTAACCTGAATGTGTTATGAACTCACCCGTCAAGTAAAGCTTACCATATTTTTTATATATGTATATAGTTTTCATATTATACTGATTTAAGACAGTTGTATCTGTTATGGAAATGGTCTTAAAAATTGTCATTGTCATTGTCAAATCGTCATTAAAAATAAATGAAAAACAAATGGAAAATGGAAACAGATGTGCGGTTCAAACAGATGTGTGGTTCTTTTACTGTTATAAACCCTTGTACTTAAAGGAGAATTGTAGCAATTCTTTACACGGATTATTGAACTCTGTTGAGTACTGTCAAAAAAAAAAACAACCAAAAAAAAACGGCGCAACCTAACTCGAGTTGATGCAGCCAACAGATAGAGTAGCCAGGCATCAACAGTGCTACACTTTAGGGGCATCTTTAAAATTAAAATGTAGTCTTTTTTGTACTGACCTCTATGTGACAAATTGTTTTCTTTTAAGTAGGTAACATTTCCTTCAAATGGAGTTATTTTAGATTCACCTATTATACAGTCACTGCATGATATCACTCCCCTACACAGAGTCCATGTTGTATGAAATCACCATTTGCTGTATGATAACCAGCTAAATTGTGTTCTAAGTCTAATACAACGACCATAAAGATAGCAAACTGTTGTGCATGTTCAAGGAACATTGTCCGTATTTTATTATGGTCTTGGAAACAATCTGGGAACCTGAAATGAAACTAAAGCACACCATAGGACACACCTTTATCCTGCCCCAGTACACCCAGCCGATTTTGGATATAAGCACGTTTGAACTAGGATAACCACGTCTGTCTCTTTGGTACAGATCTATTTCATTCATCCACAAAGTAGACTTCGACACATAAAAGGTAAGCATTCATTCACCTTAATGTTGGTAGAAGACAGGTTGCACTGTATGTATTAGCATGTATGTATGTATAGAGTATAGAGTATAGAGATGTACTGTATAGAGAGGGGAAAAACTGTGTAACTGCTTTGGTGTCAAGAGTGACCTGGAAGACACCTCTGAAGAAGAATAGGACTGTTAAAATCACCATCATTGATTAATGTTACTCAAATTCTCAGGGAATGTTTTAAAGTCAAGGGTGGAGCATGAGAACAAGCAATATGTTCCAGAGTTAAGAGTTTTGATTTAGAAAACAGCACCTAATCTTAGAGGAATTCTGACAGTTCTTCCAAAGATAATGTATTTTTTCTACATCAAGGGGTAATGTAAAAACAAGAAAAGGTCATTGGTAAAAAAGTATAAAAACTGTCATCAAATCAGGAGCCCGCTCCATGGAAAATATTCCCGATAATATTCTCAGATGATAACAGATATAAGAAGAACTAAACACTAGTTTGGGAGTATGAAGAACTGTCAGACAAGCAATATGTTAAAACAACTGTAGTATTAGGATGAGGCACACCACCAGCGTAATAGCACACCAACAGTGTCCCTGGCACTTTGAAACCAAGCTAACCCATACCATTAAGTCATCTTGATGAGGCCTGTTCAATTTAGGACTAACTGAGAGTAACATAAGCTTATTAATTCAATATATTCAAATTAATGCAAATAGTGAAGCTGATTTTTATCCATTTTTATCTATAAATCTGTTCAAATGAATACAATAGAATTACAACTAAGGTCCTCTCCTACACTACTAAGGTTCTCTTACTTACTTACTGTACACCACACCCTCAACACATGAGCACACAAATGTTTCCTACACTGCCTACACAGGAAGCCAACCATCATCCCCATTTTGCTTAAGGAAAGTAACCGGTTTATTTGCACCATTGCCATGCACCATAGACACTTCTACTGCATCTGTCTATACAACCAATAAAAGGCCTCTGCAAGTTTTCATGTAGTTAAAAGCGCTGTCTGACAAGAACACATTTGGATATATTTTTTACTCAATCAAAGCAAAGATCTTTAGACCACTTCAGAGGTGAATATGTCTTTATTTATATTCTCAATAAATTTTACACCTATGTGAACTAATGTGGACAGCAGAAGCACCTTTAAAAGTGAAAAAAATATAATCTACCAGTTCAATTGAACAAATAGAAAGGGGTCTTGTCAAAATATGTTTACACGATTTCACTTTCAGTTATGTTCAGTTTATTATGCTATACCGGTATTCAAAATGCATGAATTTAATCATCAGTTTACAATGAGAAAGGGAATATATTTTCATGGGTATATCCTGGGCAGTTGTCTAAAATACTAAGAGGAACTAGAGAAAGATAGTCACACACAAGGTGATGTAGGTAGATGAAACTGTTTTTCATGGTGTACATTTGTCCAATCGAAGAGCAATCTAAGGGAACTTAACATTAAATCATATAACGTTCTTATCCTCATAGCCATACACGTAAATTATGAAATCTCTAGGTAGGTCGAAGTTGCACATTAATTAAATGATAAAAATGAAGTAATAAATCAATGTATTATTCATTCTTTTATTAATACATGCCTGTGTTGAAAGACACATTTTGCATGGCTCACAAGGATCACAAAGATAGGAGGCCTACAAGATATATTCCATGTCAAGGCCTTTTTAACAACTTGGTTGTTTATATGAACATATTTCATTTTGACTCAAATTTTGTAATTTTATATCTGTCTTTATTTGTCTGAATAAATTCAGGTTTTTTTCCCTTAGGGCTTCAAGATGTGGGCAGAATATGACTTTCCTCCATCAGGTCCGCCACGTCTCGAGAGTCTTGTTGCACCAGGTGATAATAAAATTTACACCATGTACCATGGCACATCAAGAGAAGCAGCTGCCAGCATTTTGGAGTCAGGCTTCAAGAAGTCCAGTGGGGGTATGCTGGGACCTGGAGTCTACCTCAGCAGGGATCTGCAGAAGGCCAGCCGGTATCCTCTGGATCTGCCTGAGTCACAGAGAGTCGTCCTCAGAGTAAGGGTGAATGTAGGCAGGGTTAAAAGAATAGATCGCCAAGGACACCCCCTGCAGAAGACCTGGCATGACAAGGGGTACGATACCGCCTGGTGCCCTCCAGGCTGTGGCATGGTGAAGAGCGAACTGGAGGAGGACTGCGTATGGGAACCCAGTCGCATCAGCTATATTGATGCCATTCACCCATACCTGGGTTCAGGTGTCCCCACGTATGGAGCAGGATTTTCAGGCTACCGCTAAGAGTTCACTGTTATACACAATTCTGTATGAATTTCAATTCTTCCAATATACAATAAGCAAGTCATTACTTTTAATAAACTTCTTTACATACACATATTCAGTGAATGTAATTTGTGCTCAAGCAGGCGCGTCGTTAGACCTGGGCATTCGGGGCTATAGCCCCGGATCTATGGGCCGTCAACAACAACAACAAAAACTCTAATCGTGAATGAAATAAATAGCCCCATAGAAGAGACTTTTGTGTTTTGTGTCCATTGTGTGCATTAACAGCAGCGCAAGAAAATCTGACGTGATCTGGGCAGGTTTAGAATCATTTGTTGCAAAATGTTACAATTTCAAGTACCTTCTCCTCTACGCTATTACGCATTGCTGTTTCGTGCTTCTACTAACTAGCCTTAGCGAAATAAGTGTACAGAAGGACAAATGGATATTAGAAGTTTCTTTAGAAAAAAAAGGGCAGAGCAGGGACAAGAAGTGGAAACTCACAGTGCGTCATCATCTCCCGCAACCCGGGAGGACATTTCGATCAGCTCAGGTTCGTGAAACGCAGCCCTCAAAGACAACGTTGATCAATGCTGGTCTGATGTTACTAGCTAGCAGGCTACCACTGCACCTCACTAACTTGAAGGGCACTTTGTTTGAATAACTAGAAAGAGACACTAACTTACGTTTGGTTCTGTAGAATGGAATCACATTCTTCACCACCAACAAAAAATTGTTTTCCATGACAGTAGGCTTGTCGCCAGTCTTTTTTACCACAGGTTAGCAGTGCAGACTTATTCATTCACTGACGTTGGTATAATTCCAAGAAACGGTCGAACGTGACCTTCAGCAGCGAGTTGAGCGGAGCAAGCGGCAAAAGTTGAGCAGAGTTGAATGAATGAGGAGCGAGCGGTTTTCACAGACGGACTTTGGCTATAATACCTAACATCAAGCTATTTCCCTTCACCAATCCAGTAATTGTGTCCAATATTATACTTTCAGTGATCATTTGAAATACATCGCGGTAATAAACAGACTGCAGTTTCAATATATCGTGATTTACTATTGAATCATGGTCACATGTGCAGTAAATATGGTAAACCTGACCTCGTTTGAGGGGGCTTCCAAGCAATGCATGCTGGGCTTGATTTTGACAGAATGGAACTTTTTCTTTGGGCAAAAGTTCGTGATACACAACCCAAATGCATTGCTTTCAAGGCACCCATACTGTAGCCCATTAATTGAAGGTGATGACGTCCAAATGTTTATCCCGAGATGAACGCTCACACCTGTGCACTTGACAGAGGTGCATGACGATGTTTATTCTACAGGCTATTTTAATGTCATATTTTGGTTGTTGTATGTGGTGCACTTTGGCAGAAGAGACGTTCTCCTCACTAAACATCAAAATATTCGGAATGCCGTGACGTGAGTCATTACGATTGGCCTTCCTTTTCATTCTCAAAGTAGGTTAAAATGTCATGTTCATCAGCCCGATTTTCAAAATCTCTCGGGGGAGAAACCCCCGAATCCCCGGAAAAAAGGACTCTAACTTCTGGGCTGTAGCCCCGAATGTTTTCAATAGCTAGCGACGCCCCTGTGCTCAAGGCATACAGTAGCCTATGTCAGAAAATAATATTAATAGACTAGGTGCACGAAAGGCTTTTCCTATACAGTACACTCATGTATTTCCGGTGAAGTGTTAACTGTGCTGTAATGGCATCTTCTGTTATATTCTGCTCCTTACATCTTCACTCCAACACTGAATACCTTGTTTGCCCATTAATAAAAAGTTTAATTTGCATAAATCCTTCTACATTGTAACATGCTGATTCCGTAGTGCAGCACCCAACCGAGTCCGTGTAGACAGTTCAAACACACCTGGCTCCACCGGGAACAAACCAGCGCACAGAGAGCCTTTCATGCATGTATAGTCTATTGGTATTAGCCATAGACAGGTATTAGCCTTATTCATGCGGCGGCCATTGTGTAAACCAAAAGGAGGCTAAAGGGTATGGGTACACTGACTATATCATTAATGCGTTTTTTGTCACCTACTGGCGAATCCATGGAACACAACAATCCTATGATTTGTGTACTGTGTAGCCTCGTTCTGGTTTACAATGGCCACTGCTTGAATAAGGCGAATCAATTTGAAAAGTTGCTGTCAACAAGTTATGCATTACTTCATAAAAAAGGCTTCGTAAGACACAAAGGTTGAATCTGTTTGCTCCTGCATGTTTGACATATTGTCAATTAAATGCATCTCAAGTTGTGGTTATATTAAATAGTGTAGTGGGTAACTACAGCAGTCTGACTTTTTCAGTAAAGATTTTTTTTTTCCACATCAAGGGGTAGTGGAAAAACAAGCAAAGGAGATTAATACAACTATAATAATAAAAATATTCCCTCTCCATGCAAAATATGGCCTCAGATGATCACAGATAAGGAGGAGTAAATACTACAGTAGTTTGGGAATGTGAAGAACTGTCAGACAAGCAAATATGTCAAAACACCACTAGCATAATAGAACACAAAAGTGTTCCTGACACTTCAAAACCAAGCTAACCCATAGCATTAAGTCACTTGTCATCTTGATGAGGTCTGTTCAAAAAGTCTTACTGAAACCACACCCTCAACACATAAACACACATAATGTTCCCTACACTGCACAAAGGAAGCCAACCATCCTCCCCAAATTAGCGTAAGAAAAATAACTGGTTTATTGTGAAATGAAACTGAAATGACACATGAAGACACTTCTAGACACTCCTGAGCATGATCAGTTAATTTTTTTCCCTTTTGGATACGTTTGGCAGCCTGCCCTAAGTACTTCCACTGTTAGCCTTTTGGCTGCAGGCGCTGAAGCTGGTCAAACTCGGTACTCCTTCTCCACATGATCAGTGTTTTATTCAAGCACTGTAATGTTGAGGTATTTAAACTTCAACCCCCCTGCACACAGATCATGTTGTATAAAAACACCAGTAGCTGTATGATAACCAGGTAAATGGCGTTCAAGTCTGACACAGTGGTAGACAACAGAGCCATATAAAGGTTTCTATGGCTCTGGTAGACAATAAAGATAAAACAAACTGTTGTCAATGTTCAAGTGAATCATAAGAATCTGATAATCAGCATTCTATCATGGTCTGTCTAAGAAAATGGTCCTGGAACCTGAAATGAAACTACAGCACACCAAGGGACACACCTATAACCTGCCCAAAAACACCCAGCCGATGTATAAAAGCATGTTTGAACTGTACAATAAACACATCTGTCTCTTATGTAAAGATCTGTTTCATTCATCCATAAATTAGACTTTGACACAGCATAAGAGGTAGGCATTCATTCACCTTAAAGTTGTTAGAGGACAGGTTGCACTGCATTTATATGTATGTATGTATGTATAGTCTGTGCTGCGTCTCTCTCTCTCCTACAGGTGAGCTGGGCACAGGTGTTTAGAGTCGCGCTAATCACTTCCTGGTCTGGGCCTTAAAACACGCTTCAGTTGTGACAGGGTGGTCCACCACTGCCGCTCCGTCTCTCCCACACCGTTTTGGATTTTGCTTATTCATTGCACCGCATTCTACTGATTGCTCACACTTTTATTTTCCAAATCCAACATCACTACTGACTTTACTTAACCAACTCTGTTAAGTTCTATTTGTTTAATAAATCTAATATATATATATATATATATATATATATATATATATCCCTACTCCACGTGTGGCCTTTCCCTTCTCTGTTACCTTGCCCTGCGCCAGGCTTGTAACAATAGAGTACTAACGCTGTGCAAGTGAGTCATCGCAAACAATGAGAGTTGAAAGGATATTTCTAATGAGCATGAGCCAGTTGAACATCCATTCTTCAATGCAAAGCCAAACAACAAATGTGAAGAGACATGCATGAACATGCATGACATGCAACAGTTTGTTATGTTTTTATGGGCTAGGTTTGCCCAGGTTGTTTTTGTTGCCGTTTTTGGTGCCTGGGCTGTCCACAGAGATCGCGTTTTTGACAGTGTATTCAGGACACAGACAGCTAGAACAAGCGGTTGTTTAGGTGATGTTTGCAGTGAGTGACATAAAATGTTTTAGCCTAAAAACGCGTGGCATCGCTTAGAGCACCTTTAAAGGGACACCAGGCAACATTTTCGAGTTAATTAATCATCTTCGTAAATCGGTATATGGTTACTCATTACAGGGCGAATGAAGACTCTCTCGCCCGCCCCTACTGCCTGTAAGAAGAATATCCCGCTTGCAAGTTCGGTGTATCCGACCTTCAGTCTCACAAAGTCTCAGACATCGCGAGAAGCAGGATCAGTTTACATCCTGCATCCCCAGCACAGAGGCAGGCTAACGAAACGCTAGCGATTGTTGCAAACGTGTGTATAATGGCAGAGCCGGCGAAGAAGCAGCGAAAACCCTTGACAGAAGATGCAAAGAAAAGGAGAAGAGCTTCAGACCGAGCGAGGGCTCGCACACTTATCGACACATACAGACGCTAGGGGGAGCTTCGTAGAGAAAAAGCATCAGGCTTGCCTGGTGTCCCTTTAAGGTGTAGGGCAATGAGCCTATCAGTAAGGACCATCATTAGGCCACAGCAATACTTTTTGAGCCAATGAAAGATTAATAGCACATATTGCAGGTCAGAGCAGAAGTCAGTTTAAACCAACTAGTGAGGAAAAATTAATAATTAAGCTGAATTATGACCTTTAAAAATTACAATCTACTGAAGTGTCTCCATGTCCACTAAATGAAAGTTTAGATAAGGTGAAGTAAAATATTATTATATACTGTACACACACACACACAAACACACACACACACACCCACACACACACACTGAAAGCAGCACCTAACCTTTTGGTCCCTATCAGGTATTATAAAAATCAAAACTGATTAGCCTTTACACTCACTGACTGGCTGACAAAATGATGCAGTGATTTTACCTGAATGGTGCTACATGAGTGACTGAATGGTTTGGTCTACTTTCTAAACTAGTTACTGTAGTTCAAGGCATACGGCAGTGCACATGCCATCAGAGTGATGACTAAATAACTTCACATATAGATTTAAAGGAGTGGACTGAGGCGTCATTCTTAATAGCGACATGTGCACAAATATTTCCTTCACACAATTCACACAGAAAATAGGCCTTGGCATAATCTTTCAGACCCTCTCAGGTGTGATTGCAAGTTGTATTTTTATGAATTTCACTATTTAGCAGAACCGTGACAAGCCCTCACACTTTGGATTTGTGGCTGTGCTTACAGCAGTGGGAGCGTTTGGCTTTGGGGAGATTTGTGCAATATTATATTATTTCTTAGGCCCAAAAATGTAAGCATCACTCCTGCT
Organism: Alosa sapidissima; assembly: GCF_018492685.1. Classification (NCBI taxonomy): domain Eukaryota; kingdom Metazoa; phylum Chordata; class Actinopteri; order Clupeiformes; family Clupeidae; genus Alosa; species Alosa sapidissima. Next base: position 15,031,539 of record NC_055971.1, on the reverse strand, counting down.
TACTACTGAAATATTTTGGAGGGGCTTTGAACTAACATCTTTGGTCTTTTAGTGACTGTCTGACCAAGATTATGTAAGCATTACAGGTATGTAGCAGGGGTGTCCAAACAAAACAAAAAAAATCTAACCGTTCTTACAAACGTAATACCATTTCTTATACACCAGGGGGCAGTGTGAGCACCATTTACAAGCCACAGTAATTTATGCATATTTTAAAGGCCTCTTGTGACTTATTTTCCACTTGCTCATCTGTTATTAAAAGATTTCCTTATTCCCTAATGTATTTCATTAGAATATCTTCACCTCTATGCCACAGAAGCTCAACATGGTTTTGGTTATAGGTAAGACCGTAACTCACACAATCAGAAATTTATTTCATTAGAATATCTTCACCTCTATGCCACAGTTAGTTGTAGTGATGTGAAGCTGCAACATACTTAACAGAGGTGTAAATATGTTTTGAAAAGCATGTTATACTTTTACTTTTACACATAATAAACATGTAATACAATACAGAATTGCTCCATTGAAACACAATCCATTTATTTCATTTTTACAGGGCATATAATATATATATATATATATATCACATATTGCAGGTCAGAGCAGAAGGCAGTTTATCCCAACTACTGAGGAAATAAACTAGTGATACAATTAAAACCAATTATGATCAGTGACCTTTACAAATTACAATACAGAAATGTTGATCTGAGAAGAGCTCTAAATTTCCTGATATGATACAGCTACGATAAACCCTGGTGTGGTACTGTCAAGAGCAGTATGGAGGGAAATGGCATGTAGACGCTCAGAAGAATTAGTCATTGGTGTTATTCTGCCACTACTGGATAAGCTTAATAAAGAAGGATAAATGAAAGCCTGGGTTGTTGTACACCTAACGCAGAGAGACCCAGACAGGATCTGAATACTGCAGCTTTGATTATTAAGTATTTATTTAACCACTAAAAGACTTGTTAAACTTATTGTAATCACAGCTGGGGTGTGAACATTATGGCTATATATGATGACGGAACATTTGATCTGTGTTCAGGTAAACATAAAAAAAACAGATAATCAGCATGTTATCATATTCAAAGAAATGGTTCTGACCTGGACCCTGAAAAGCCCGAAGCCCTAGCCAGTAGGCCCACGACTGCCCCATTGCCGTAAACTGGACCAGGTTTAATAGAGACACACCTTGTGTTTCTGCCCGCTACAACCAATAAAAGCCATCTGCTTGTTCTCATTCAGTTGAGAGTCCACTCTGATGAGAATTTTTGCATTTGGGACCATTTGAACCACAGCAAAGATCCTCATAGACCCCTTAGAAGGTGAATATCTCTTCATTAAGAGATATGAATAGCTCTGGGACAACTCTAAGACATGATATGGACCAATTCAATTCAATTCAATTCAAAGCAAAGCACTTGTCCTCAAGGGGCAATTTAAAAGGCATTACAGTAGCTTATTCAATATTCAATATTCAAGGGACAAGGGACACAATCAACAACATAACCAGCACGCATACTATACGATCAACCAACACACATTTCACAGGCTGGACTATCACACAATACACACCACATATCATCATTCATCACAAAGTACTGTAGTAGTTATACAAATGTTAAAAGTTCTTAAAGTGCTTCCTTAGTAACCTGACTCTCGCCAGATGAATTTCGTTCCGCCTAGCTCCACTCATCCATCTCGATCCATTGGAGAGGTGTTTCAGAAGGCTGGGCCTTATCAAAAATCCATGCATATGATTTGGATACGTCACATCTATGAAACTTCCGCCCTGCGTCCTGATTGGCTCTACCATAAAATCTGGTGCCGAAATCACTCTCAATGGAAGCGATCCCAGATGGATGTGAGTGGAGCTAGGCGGAACGGAATTCATCTGGCGAGAGTCAGGTTACTTCCTTAGTGCTTCAATTAAAAAAAAGTGCATATAGAGGCTATTACAATCATGTGAGTCGGTTATCATTCATAAGCTGGACAGCCCTCGGGATGAAGGTTGCCTTCCTCCTCTGTGTCCGGCAAAGCGGACAGTGGAGTCTGCGTCCTGAGGGGAGCCACTCAAACTCAGGAAACAGGATGTGAGAGGGGTCCTGAATAATCCTGCGTGCTACAATCTGTTGATCACATAGGGCAGTGAGAGTTCGGACGGGCTGCTCAATGATTTTTGAGCAGACCTTAACCACATTCAGCAGGCGGTTTCTGTTTTGCAGGGTGATGGAGTGGAACCAGCTAGTGAAAGAGAAGGTTATTACATTTTCAATGAAAGCATAGTAGAATGTGGTGAGAATGTCTTTTTTAATCCCAAATGACTTCAGCTTCCTGAGTACTGTCTCTGATGGCACTTTTTAAGGATTTCCTCTGTGTTAGAAGAAAACCTTAGCAGGTTGTCGAAGGCTGTTCCCAGGTATTTGTATACCTCCACTATCTCCACTGGTTCCTGCTGGATGCATGGGCGGATTATGAACTTTCGGGCCCCTGGGCCCAGATTTATTAAGGGCCCCCCACTTATTGTTGTATATGTGGGAGGGGGGGTTTGGGGGTTGTCCCCCAGAATTTTTGTAATTTGTTTGATGTGATTTCCTGTATTCTGGTGCATTTTGGGGATGGCCAATAATACAGTAAATTCAATCAGATTCATAGCCAACATCCTGATTTGTTGATATTGAGGCAATGATTCCATGCAAAGGCTTGGGCTTCAGGGCCCCCTGACCCCTTGGGCCCCTGGGCCTGGGCCCGGTAGGCCTGTGCAGTAATCCATCCCTGGCTGGATGATAGTGGTGACTGCCTCAGCCAACTGTCTCTGTTTGGGTGAGAAGGTTACAATGTCCTTGGTTTTGCTTATGTTCAGCTATTTGATAGTAACTACAACAGTTTGACTTACAGTTAAACTAGGTAAACAGGGTTAAGTACACCTTTCCTTTGTGAATAGAATCATGTCTGACTAAACCATCAGGAAAGCATGCACCACCACAATTCCAATTCTTTGCTTTGTATTGAAATAAGCATCCATATACATTACATACGTATAGATACATACATACATACCTTTAGGTCTCTCTGAAAGTGAAAGATATCCTCAAAGTATAAGTGAAGGTAGGCAGGGTGAAATGGTATAGGCCTACTATTAGTGCTGTGTGGCCTCCGAACTGTGCCCCCTGGTCGTAAGTGAAAAACTGTAAATGTATAGTAACTGCTTTGGTGTCAAGAGTGACCAGGAAGACACCTCTGAAGAAGAGTAGGACTTTTAAAATCACCATCATTGATTAATGTTACTCACTAAAATGTGAGTTTCAGTGGGATTTAGAACTGTCATTGCCTTCTGCTATTGTGTCAGAGCTAACCTAAATGTAGGTCCTAATAGACTGTAATTGTTTCCCAAAAGGCCTTGATTAAAAACAAAGGTTATGTACAGTGTAGTTCAGTTGACTTAGGTTTTTGTGCCTTTCTTTAACATCTGTTCTACATGACTCGGCATGGCAAAGTGGAGCCGAGATTAAGAATGAAAGAGAAAATAAACTTCTTAATTCTGAGGGAATGTTTTAAAGAAATTTTGGAATTCTCAGGGAATGTTTTAAAGTCAAGGGTGGAGCATGAGAACAAGCAATATGTTCCAGAGTTAAGAGTTTTTAGAAGATTAGAAAGATTTAGAAAACAGCACCTAATCTTAGAGGAATTCTGACAGTTCTTCCAAAGATAATGTCCTTTTTTCTACATCAAGAGGTAATGTAAAAACAAGAAAAGGTCATTGGTAAAAAAAGTATAAAAACTGTCATCAAATCAGGAGCCCTCTCCATGGAAAATATTCCAGATAATATTTTCAGATGATAACAGATATAAGAAGAACTAAACACTAGTTTGGGAGTGTGAAGAACTGTCAGAGAAGCAATATGTTAAAACAACTGTAGTATTAGGATGAGGCACACCACCAGCATAATAGCACACCAACAGTGTCCATGGCACTTTGAAACCAAGCTAACCCATACCATTAAGTCATCTTGATGAGGCCTGAGAGTAACATAAACTCATTAATTGAATAGATTCAGATTAATGCAAATGTGAAGCTGATTTTTTATCCATTTTATCTATAAATCTGTTCAAACAAATACAATAGGATTACAACTAAGGTCCTCTCCTAAAAAGTCTTACTTACACCACACCCTCAACACGTAAGCACACAAACGTTTCCTACACTGCCTACACAGGAAGCCAACCATCTTCCCCAAATTTGCTTAAGGAAAATAACCGGTTTATTTGCACCATGAAACGAAACCAAAACGACACACACAGACACTTCTACTGTACGCCTCCTACAACCAATAAAAGGCCTCTGCAAGTTTTCATATCGTTAAAAGCGCTGACAAGAACACATTTGGATCTATTTTTTACTCAATCAAAGCAAAGATCTTTAGACCACTTCAGAGGTGAATATGTCTTTATTTATATTCTCAATACATTTTACCCCTATGATAGTGAAATAATAATGGATAGCAGAAGCACCTTTAAAAGTGAAAAAATATATAATCTACCACTTCAATTGAACAAATATAAAGGGGTTTTGTCAAAATATGTTTACACAATTTCACTTTCAGTTATGTTCAGTTCATTATGCTATATTCAAAATGGATGAATTTAGTCAATAGTTTACAATGAGAGAATATATTTTCATTGGTATATCGTGGGCAGTTGGCTGAAATACTAAGAGGAACTAGAGAAAGATAGGTGGCGTAGGTAACCTTCCCTTCTGTAGATTATGTTTTTCATGGTGTACATTTGTCCAATCGAAGAGCAATCTAGGGAACTTAACATTAAATCATATAACGTTCTTATCCTCATAGCCATACACGTAAATTATGAAATCTATACCCATGTCGAAGTTGCACATTAATTAAATGATAAAAATTAAGTAATAAATCAATTTCCATGTCAAGGCCTTTTTAACAACTTGTTAAATGTTTTGTTTATATGAACATATTTCATTTCGACTCAAATTTTGTAATTTTACATCAATATCTTTAATTGTCTAAATAAATTCTGTTTTTTATCCATAGGGCTTGAGTCAAGATGTGGGCAGAAAATGACTTTCTTCCACCAGGTCAGCCTCGCCTCGACAGTTTTGTTGCACCATGTGATAATAAAGTTTACACCATGTACCATGGCACATCATGGAAGGCTGCAGTTGCTATTAGGAAGACAGGCTTCAGGCAGTCCAGTGGGGGTATGCTGGGACGTGGAGTCTACCTCAGCAGGGATCTGCAGAAGGCCAGCCGGTATCCTCTGGATCTGCCTGAGTCACAGAGAGTCGTCCTCAGAGTAAGGGTGAATGTAGGCAGGGTTAAAAGAATAGATCGCCAAGGACACCCCTTGCAGAAGACCTGGCATAACCAGGGGTACGATACCGCCTGGTGCCCTCCGGGCTGTGGCATGGTGCCGAGTGGTCTGGAGGAGGACTGCGTGTGGGATCCCAGTCGCATCACCATTATGGATGCCATTCACCCAAAGCTGGGATCAGGTGTCCCCATGTGTGGAGGGGCATCTTCAGGCTACTACCGCTGAGAGTTCATTGTTATACACAATTCTGTATGAATTTCAATTCTTTCAATATACAATAAGCAAGTTATTACTTTTAATAAACTTCTTTACATACACATATTCAGTGAATGTAATTTGTGCTCAAGGCATACAGTAGCCTATGTCAGAAAATAATATTAATAGACTAGGTGCACGAAAGGCTTTTCCTATGCGCTCATGTATTTCCGGTGAAGTGTTAACTGTGCTGTAACGGCATCTTCTGTTATATTCTGCTCCTTACATCTTCACTCCAACACTGAATATCTTGTTTGCCCATTAATAAAAAGTTTAATTTGCATAAATCCTTCTACATTGTAACATGCTGATTCCGTAGTGCAGCACCCAACCGAGTCCGTGTAGACAGTTCAAACACACCTGGCTCCACCGGGAACAAACCAGCGCACAGAGAGCCTTTCATGCATGTATAGTCTATTGGTATTAGCCATAGACAGGTATTAGCCTTATTCATGCGGCGGCCATTGTGTAAACCAAAAGGAGGCTAAGGGGTATGGGTACACTGACTATATCATTAATGCGTTTTTGCCACCTACTGGCGAATCCATGGAACACAAAAATCCTTTGATTTGTGTACTGTGTAGCCTCGTTCTGGTTTATCAATTTATCAAAGGCGATTTTTCAATTTGAAAAGTTGCTGTCAACAAGTTATGCATTACTTCATGAAAAAGGCTTCGTAAGACACAAAGGTTAAATCTGTTTGCTCCTGCATGTTTGACATATTGTCAATTAAATGCATCTCAAGTTGTGGTTATATTAGATAGTGTAGTGGGTAACTACAGCAGTCTGACTTTTTCAGCATCAAGGGGTAGTGGAAAAACAAGCAAAGGAGATTAATACAACTATAATAATAAAAATATTCCCTCTCCATGCAAAATATCGCCTCAGATGATCACAGATATAAGGAGTAAATACTACAGTAGTTTGGGAATGTGAAGAACTGTCAGACAAGCAAATATGTCAAAACACCGCTAGCATAATAGAACACAAAAGTGTTCCTGACACTTCAAAACCAAGCTAACCCATAGCATTAAGTCACTTGTCATCTTGATGAGGTCTGTTCAAAAAGTCTTACTGAAACCACACCCTCAACACATAAACACACATAGGACAAAGGAAGCCAATCATCCTCCCCAAATTAGCGTAAGAAAAATAACTGGTTTATTTTGAAACAAAACTGAAATGACACATGAAGACACTTCTAGACACTCCTGAGCATGATCAGTTATTTTTTTTTCCCTTTTGGATACATTTGGCAGCCTGCCCTACTTCCACTGCAGGCGCTGAAGCCGGTCAAACTCGGTACTCCTTCTCCACATGATCAGTGTTGGAGAAGGAATAAGTGCATTTATTCAAGCACATAATGTTGAGGTATTTAAAATTTACATAAGTATTTTCAATATTACAATTTGTGTAATGCAACACATAACAGTCACATAGATGTCAAAGAGTTGTTAACAGCACCAGCAAATACAGATTTCCCCCTTTAAGCTGTTCTCTAGTAGGATTCACTGAACATTTCCTCCTTATAGAGTTATTTTACATTTTCCTTTTTCACATTCACTGATATCACTCCCCTGCACACAGATCATGTTGTATAAATACACCAGTAGCTGTATGATAACCAGCTAAATTGCGTTCTAAGTCTAACACAGTGGTAGACAATAAAGATAAAATAAACTGTTGTCAATGTTCAAGTGAATCACAAGAATTTGATAATCAGCATCCTATCATTGTCTTTCTAAGAAAATGATCCTGGAACCTGAAATGAAACCACAGCACACCAAGGGACACACCTATAACCTGCCACAAAAACACCCAGCCGATTCAAAGCATGATAACCACATCTGTCTCTTATGTAAAGATCTGTTTCATTCATTACACCTACATTATGGAATATCAAACTTCTCTGACAACTGTTCCAAGAGACATTTAACATATGCATATACTGTAAATTACAGTGGCTTGTAAATGGCTCTCACACTGGCCCCTGGTGTGGAAGAAATGGTTTTACGTTTGTAAGAACGGTCAGAATTTCTTCACACTGACTTTTCTGGTCACTTCACAATTTTTGTTTGGACACCCCTGCTACATCCTGTAATTCTTACATAATCTTGGTCAGACAGTCACTAAAAGACCAAAGATGTTAGTTCAAAGCCCCTCCAAAATATTTCACTATAGCAAGCAGGAGTGACGCTCAAATTTTTGGGCCTAAGAAAGAATATAATATTGCACAAATCCCCCCAAACCCAAACACTCCTACCAGGGGCGGACTGGGACCAAAAATCGGCCCTGGCATATTTGGCCCAAACGGCCCTCAAATCGGTCTGGCACACCTAAATACAAAATCTTTGCATTACCCTTAAATATGCATATATTTTCAACTGTCATGAAGCACTGAAAGTGATGTAGGCCTCATTGGTTATCACTCTGACTGATCAGAGGTAGGCATGGAGCACATGATCTCCATATTCAAGTAGGCCTAGGCTATACAAGCAATTATTAAAGAAGAGTTTCTGCTTGAATCAGAGAATCATTTCAAATTATTCAATAGGCTACATTTAAACTATACAATGCTCAATTGACAGCAGCACCAAAAATGTATAAAGAGTTAAATTACCCAGATTGTCGTAGACATTAATGTAATTTATACCAGTTATCACTGCAGGACAACTGAAACAACACGAAATAAACAGGGCTGTTGCTAGAAATATATTATTCCTGTAGGCTATACTACCTACATTGCTGGTACATTTCGGAACAGTATAGCTATGAACTAATTATTTAAAGTGTCTTCCAGTAGCCTATCGTATAGCCTATATACAGTATAGCTTAGTTGACTTGTGCATGACTTGACGTTTTGTAGCCAACATTTCCGTCAGTGTAGGCCTACAGTCTTTTAGCCCATCTTCACCATGATGACCCTTCTCAGATAGAAACCTTCTCTACTTTGAGCGACCAACCACCACTCAAGCCATCAATGTTGAATTTTGGGCGTCTGACGGACACTGATCAATCTGACCAATAGGCCTAACGTTGATTTGACACTCTTTTGCTGTCCGGGTTTGCAAATCATTAATTTAGAAAATTTAAGTTGCACTATTTGTTATTATAATCACAGCACGTCCTTACTATGTTATCATTAGGCTACCATATCATTACATTATCAATGAATAAGTCATCATAATCATTATCGTCAGCATGTCACACATAGCCTACCTGCTCGCACTCTCCACCACCTGCTCACTGTCCCTCTGCTCTGCTTACATCCTCGTTCAAACTCAACAAACTTCAACATGTTGCTGACATATGCTGCTAGCCTACTTGCAAAATTGTATTTTTGAAGCTTCTACATTGGTGTTAATTTTGCACAATTGTCACTACCGGCACCCGCCGCAATTTTGTGTAGGCAACTTCGATTAACTTGATGCGCTCACAGAATCCTGGCTCTGAGCCAAAATGGGAGGGGTGGGGCCTGACATGAGCTGTTATTGGATCAGTCCAGTGTCAATATGGAAATGTAACCAATGGGCCGCTGATTGTCCTTACTTTGGGCCGATCGTTGGCCAAAATAATATATAGGCCTATAGCCTATTCTATCGGCCCCAAAGGTGTGTCAGCCCACCGGGAAAATGCCCGGTATGCCAGATGGCCAGTCCGCCCATGAGTCCTACTGCTGTAAGCACAGCCACAAATCTAAAGTGTGAGGGTTTGTCACAGTTTTGCTAAATAGTGAAATTAATAACATTTGCAACTTGCAATCACACCTGAGAGAGGCTAAAAGATTATGCCAAGGGCTATTTTCTGTGTGAATTGTGTGAAGGAAATATTTGTGCACATGTCGCTATTAAGAATGACGCCTCAGTCCACTCCTTTAAATCTATATGTGAAGTTATTTAGTCATCACTCTGATGGCATGTGCACTGCCGTATGCCTTGAACTACAGTAACTAGTTTAGAAAGTAGACCAAACCATTCAGTCACTCATGTAGCACCATTCAGGTAAAATCACTGCATCATTTTGTCAGCCAGTCAGTGAGTGTAAAGGCTAATCAGTTTTGATTTTTATTTTTATAATACCTGATAGGGACCAAAAGGTTAGGTGCTGCTTTCAGTGTGTGTGTGTGTGTGTGTGTGTGTGTGTGCATGTGTGTGTGTACAGTATATAATAATATTTTACTTCACCGTATCTAAACTTTCATTTAGTGGAAATGGAGACACTTTAGTAAATTGTAATTTGTAAAGGTCATATATATATTACATTTATTAAATGAATAGAATTTAACAGAGTTAGTTAACTAAAGTCAGAAGTGGTGTTGGATTTGGAAAATAAAAGTGTTAGCAATCAGTAGAATGCGGTGCAATGAATAAGCAAAATCCAAAACGGTGTGGGAGAGACGGAGCGGCAGTGGTGGACCACCCTGTCACAACTAAAGCGTGTTTTAAGGCCCAGACCAGGAAGTGATTAGCGCGACTCTAAACACCTGTGCCCAGCTCACCTGTAGAAGAGAGAGAGACGCAACACAGACTATACATACATACATACTGTACATACATACATCTAATAAATACAGTGCAACCTGTCCTCTAACAACGCTAAGGTGAATGAATGCTTACCTCTTATGCTGTGTCAAAGTCTACTATGTTTTGAAAAGCATGTTATACACATAATAAACATGTAATACATTTTCATCCTGAATTATCTGGATTTTTTTTACCGAATTGCTCAATATATATAAAACATATTGAAACACAATACATTTGTTTAATTTCTACAGAATAAATATACTATAACAGTCAAATGCATCTTCAGTAACTTCTACAATCCTGTGCCAGCACTGATAGCTGCATTCTTAAGGCTTTATTTAGGTCATAGTACTACTTTATGAGCCAGTGAAACACTAATGACACATTGCAGGTCAGAGTAGAAGGCAGTTTATAAATACTGAGGAAATAAACTAGAGATACAATTAAAACCAATTATGATAAGTGAACTTTATAAATTACAATACAGAAGTGTCGATCTGAGAAGAGCTCTGATCATTTGATTAGGTAAAAAATACCAGCAATGATTTCCTGATATGATACAGCTACGATAAACCCTGGTATGGTACAGTCAAGAGCAGTATGGAAGGAAATTGCATGTAGACGCTCAGAAGAATTAGTTAGTGTTTCTGCCACTGCTGGACGAACTTATGTGAAGCTTCAACAGGCTCTCACCACTGATGGAAACACATATACAAGTAGTAGCCCATTAAAGGCCCCTCACTGATGGCACACAAGTTTAGTGCTGGATATCGTGGAGTTTATTTGTTTGAAATGTGTGACACCTATGTAAAGGAAAAATCACACAGCCTTCGTGCATCAAAATGTTTCAGACAAATAAAACACATGATAACCTTTAACATCAGGAAACATGCAGGGAAATGACTGGCTTTTTGTACATCATCAAGATCAGCAATATACATTAGATAGATTAAAAATAAAGAAATATAAATGAAAGCCAGTACATCTAACACAGAGAGACCCAGACAGGATCTGAATATTGCCGCTTTGTTTTAAATAAAAGTATTTATTTAACCATTAAAATGATTGTTAAACTCATTGTAATCACAACTGGGGTGTGAACATTATGGCTATACTGTACATGATGACGATACTGACAAGAACATTTGATCTGTGTTCAGGTAGACATCAAAAACCAGACAATCAGCATGTTATCATATTCAAGGAAATGGTCCTGACCTGGACCCTGAAATGAAACTAAAACATGACTCAGGAACATAAGAGCATACTGTATATTCAAACACTGTAATGCTGAGGTATTTAAACTTTACTTGAGTGTTTTCACTTTATGTTACTTAATAATTCCAGATGTGATGAAATAGATGTATCCATCAAACCCTTTAACTGCTATGAGCACTTGTACTTAAGTAGGATTCACAGAACATTCCCTTATAGTTATTTTACATTCACCTATTTTACATCCACTGAAATCACTCCCCTGCACACAGTCCATGTTGTATAAAAACACCAGTAGCTGTATGATAACCAGTCAAACACAGTGGTGGACTATAAACTGTTTAAAACTGTTGCAAATGTTCAAGTGAATCACAAGAACCTGATAATCAGCATTCTATAGATTTTCTAAGGAAACGATCCTGGAACCTGAAATGAAATTTAAGCAAACCATAGGACACACCTTTATCCTGCCCCAGTACACCCAGCCGATTTTGTATATAAGAACGTTTGAACTGTACAATAATCACATCTGTCCTTTTGTAAAGATCTGTTTCATTCATCCACAAAGTAGACTTCAACACAGCATAAGAGGTAAGCATTCATTCACCTAAACGTTGGTAGAGGACAGGTTGCACTGTGTTCATTAGCATGTATGTATGTATGTATAAAGTACTAATGGTGTGCCAGTGAGTCGTCACAAAAATGAAAACAATGAGGGCTGAAAGGAAATTTCTAATGATCACGAGCCAGTTGAACATCTATGTGAAAGTTGAACAAATGTGAAGAGACAGCTACTAATAGAACTAGATGTACCGCATAGCGGTACAAAATATGACCGCCGCTCATTCCTGTACATCCGTTCCGCGAAAATAAATCACACTTCAATTTGTCTCCATATTTTACTCCATCCCCCACTCTTGAAACTTTTGTGTATGCTTGTTTGGCATGCCTGAGTGTGTGTGTGCGGCTGCACAGAAAGTACCCTACTGGTGCTGAAAAGGTGAATAGATTGTAGAATAGCCAAAGAAGATGTAGAATTGTTATAAAACCTTTAAAATCTCTAAACAATCACAAGTAGGGCAGTTCATCACAGTTCATCCATTGCAACTGGATTGATGAAAGGTCACTTACACCTGTAGGCTACATTGTATTTGGGAAAAGCAAAAGGTATCAGCATAATGTTATTTATTTATTTATTTATTTATTTATTTTTTATGTATTTTTAAACAAAAACATCTCTGTCAGTTCCATGCCGTTTTCAACAGCTATCAAAAACAAAGGTCATTTTTGGATGGATGGATTTTTTGTGAATGTTTCTTCTTCTACATAAGATTTTAGTCATCTTTAGTTCATGTAATACTTTATTGTCAATGCACAAATTAAGTAACAGTAGTCTGAAACGTTATTGTTAATGCACAAATTAAGTAACAGTAGCCTAGTCTGAAACGAAATGCTGTTTTACATCTAACCAGTGGTGCAAATAACTGACATGTCCAAATGGGCCTTGATGAAATGCGTCGCTAAACTGTTCATACACATTTTAACGGGCCAAAGTTGAAGAGCTTTTGTCCGTTATTGTTAGTGCAAATATAGGCTGATTCATGTTCCCTTGCATTGTTTAACTGAGGTCCATGTCTAGTCTGGCTTTCATCAGACCAAGCTCAATCTTTTAAGAAATCAAAAAATAAATAGCGGGCAGATCAGGCTGGGTTCACCCAGCCTAGTCCATAGGCACCCGATATTGTTTAATTTTCCGATTGAGATATACACGCTCTGGCTATTCTAAATGCAAAAATGCATCAGGGAGTTATGACAAAACGGTAACTAACAAACTAGATCCTAATAGAAAGCTGTTAGCTTCCCTAAGCTACAGGTATGATTATAAGGTAGGCCTATTTACAACATAAATTGTCAATAGGCTATGCTGGCGACACAAATAAAATCTCCTTTGGAAACCAATGGCTTACGCCTTACAGTATCAAGCGGACTTAAACTGTCATATCGTGTCGAAAAGTTGTAATAACATTCACGCAGCTCCATGAGTCAAGGAAAGCGCGAATGAAGTAGCCACTTCTAAATGGGACCCACTACACAGTAGCTTAAGATGTTTTGCTAAGCAGCCATAATGAAATGAAGGTGTCATTGTTTGGATACTTCACACACACGTGCTTTTTAATTTCACAGACTACAACTACCAAGCTGTAATCAAAGCACATCGATTCCCCTACCCTGCACGCACTTAAAACAAAATAAACAGGCGTCTCAGTCTCACGCATGTACTGTATAGGCAAAACTGTATCAGACCGGTGTAACGTTGGTAAATCTTCCATTGCACAGAATGATTTTGTAGCACGTGCAATAAATGACAGTCGAAAGATACAAACAGTGCTGCTATACATTTGCTTGGTATAACCGCATTTATAGTTTTCTACAAATGCAATAAATCAAATGCCTCCATCACTCAACCAACGCTAACGGTAACATTACCTAGGTCCTTATTGATATTACAAGATTAACGTACCTGCAGTAAAAACCAAGCATGTCCGATAAACATCCTCAGATTTATTTCGGCTTCAAGAAGAAATGGGAATTACACTTCATGTGAACATCGTCCTATCCTTATTATATGTTCGCTGAGGTAAATTACAGTCCTTGTATGAAGCGTCCATTGTTTTTTCCAACCCACTTTTAACTTCCAACAAAATTACGTCTCACTGCAACGATGCGCCATCTAGTGGACAAACGACTACTTCTCGCCAATACTGAAAATGCAGCCATGATGATGATGATGAATATTTATTTTGGCTTTCTTTTAATCCTACTGATTTTCATTTTTTACCGGGGGGGGGCAAATCACAAATGAGTGATTATGAGCCAGGTTAATGTGGGCCCTTGAGACCAACATACCATAAAAGATTCACAGAGAACTGTGTCTGCCCTACCCTCCTTTCGGGGGGGCCAGTCCAGCGGGGGGGCTGCAGATGAAAACGAAAAATGACGGTTCCATGCTATCCATGTGGGGGTACATGCCCACCAAGTTTTGTGTACCCCGGTCTTTCAGTGTCCCGGGAATCCTTGTTGGTGTACGTCACTAAATGTACACATAAATTATTTTATTGTAAGGCCCCCCATGAACGAAAGTACACAAAACTTGGCATGCATTCAGAGGGTGTCATAATGATCCTACACTTTTAATTTCGTGCAGTTTTGACCTTGTCAGCCAGAGATATTGAGATGAAAACACCTAATTTTTTGCTTTTTAATTTTTAACTAGGTGGCGCTATACATGAAATAAGTGGTAATGGGATGGGTTGACATGCCCCCTTAAGACCAACATACATAAAAAAGGTGGACCTCCGGTTCTCGAGATATTCACAGAAAACTGTCTCCGGCCACCTACAGGCCAGTTGGTGTATAGTAACATAAATTAATTTATTGTGTGGCCCCCCATGAACGGAATTCCACGAAACTTGGCGTGCATACAGAGGGTGTCATAATGATCCTACACTTCCAATTTCGTGCAGTTTTGACTATGTTAGGTCACAGATACCTTCAATTACAACACCTCATTTTTACTTTTTTGTGTTTAACTAGGTGGCGCTATACATGAAATGAGTGGTTATGGAATGGGTTGACATGGCCCCTTGAGATCAACATACAAAAAAAAAATGGTCCTCCTAAACCCTACGGTTTTCGAGATATTCACAGAAAACTGTGTCTGCCCTACCCTCCTTTCGGGGGGGCCAGTCCAGCGGGGGGGCTGCAGATGAAAACGAAAAATGACGGTTCCATGCTATCCATGTGGGGGTACATGCCCACCAAGTTTTGTGTACCCCGGTCTTTCAGTGTCCCGGGAATCCTTGTTGGTGTACGTCACTAAATGTACACATAAATTATTTTATTGTAAGGCCCCCCATGAACGAAAGTACACAAAACTTGGCATGCATTCAGAGGGTGTCATAATGATCCTACACTTTTAATTTCGTGCAGTTTTGACCTTGTCAGCCAGAGATATTGAGATGAAAACACCTAATTTTTTGCTTTTTAATTTTTAACTAGGTGGCGCTATACATGAAATAAGTGGTAATGGGATGGGTTGACATGCCCCCTTAAGACCAACATACATAAAAAAGGTGGACCTCCGGTTCTCGAGATATTCACAGAAAACTGTCTCCGGCCACCTACAGGCCAGTTGGTGTATAGTAACATAAATTAATTTATTGTGTGGCCCCCCATGAACGGAATTCCACGAAACTTGGCGTGCATACAGAGGGTGTCATAATGATCCTACACTTCCAATTTCGTGCAGTTTTGACTATGTTAGGTCACAGATACCTTCAATTACAACACCTCATTTTTACTTTTTTGTGTTTAACTAGGTGGCGCTATACATGAAATGAGTGGTTATGGAATGGGTTGACATGGCCCCTTGAGATCAACATACAAAAAAAAAATGGTCCTCCTAAACCCTACGGTTTTCGAGATATTCACAGAAAACTGTGTCTGCCCTACCCTCCTTTCGGGGGGGCCAGTCCAGCGGGGGGGCTGCAGATGAAAACGAAAAATGACGGTTCCATGCTATCCATGTGGGGGTACATGCCCACCAAGTTTTGTGTACCCCGGTCTTTCAGTGTCCCGGGAATCCTTGTTGGTGTACGTCACTAAATGTACACATAAATTATTTTATTGTAAGGCCCCCCATGAACGAAAGTACACAAAACTTGGCATGCATTCAGAGGGTGTCATAATGATCCTACACTTTTAATTTCGTGCAGTTTTGACCTTGTCAGCCAGAGATATTGAGATGAAAACACCTAATTTTTTGCTTTTTAATTTTTAACTAGGTGGCGCTATACATGAAATAAGTGGTAATGGGATGGGTTGACATGCCCCCTTAAGACCAACATACATAAAAAAGGTGGACCTCCGGTTCTCGAGATATTCACAGAAAACTGTCTCCGGCCACCTACAGGCCAGTTGGTGTATAGTAACATAAATTAATTTATTGTGTGGCCCCCCATGAACGGAATTCCACGAAACTTGGCGTGCATACAGAGGGTGTCATAATGATCCTACACTTCCAATTTCGTGCAGTTTTGACTATGTTAGGTCACAGATACCTTCAATTACAACACCTCATTTTTACTTTTTTGTGTTTAACTAGGTGGCGCTATACATGAAATGAGTGGTTATGGAATGGGTTGACATGGCCCCTTGAGATCAACATACAAAAAAAAAATGGTCCTCCTAAACCCTACGGTTTTCGAGATATTCACAGAAAACTGTGTCTGCCCTACCCTCCTTTCGGGGGGTCCAGTCCAGCGGGGGGGCTACAGATCAAAACGAAAAACGATGGTTCCATGCTATCCATGTGGGGTTACATGCCCACCAAGTTTCGTGTACCCCGGTCTTTCAGTGTCCCGGGACCCATTGACGGAAAAAAAAAAAAAAAAAAAAAAAAAAAAAATCTGACTAAACCTATATGACCGCCGCTTCGCTGCGCGGCGGTCATAATAATCAATAGAAATTGAACAAATAAAAGTTATGTAATTTGCGCAATGTAGTTGCATGAAAACCCATGCCTTTATACAGTAGTTTGTCTGATTAATTCCTAGGATCTCTAGGATGTGGGAAGAAGATGATTTTCCTAAGGGCCCCCTGCACAGGCTGGAGTGCAATACTACACCAGATAATGAAGGTGTCTACATCATGTACCACGGCACATCAAGAAAGAGTGCAACCAGCATTCTGAAGACAGGCTTCAGGCCTTCCAGTGATGGCATGCTGGGGCCAGGGGTCTACCTTACCCGGGATCTGCAGAAGGCCAGCAGGTATCCTTTGGATCTGCATGAGAATGAAAGAGTTGTATTGAGGGTGAAGGTTGATGTTGGGAAAGTGATAGCAATCAACTATCAAGGCCATCCCCTGCAGAAGACCTGGCATGCCAATGGGTATGACACGGCGTGGTGCCCTCCAAACTGTGGCATGGTGCGCAGTGGTCTGGAGGAGGACTGCGTGTGGGATGCCAATCGAGTCAAAGTGCTTGGAGTATTTTCTCCAACATCCCGGCCTAATAGATTGTGGGCAGAAGATGATTTCGATACATCAGCAGAGCCTAAACTGGAGAGCCTCAAGGCACCAAGTGACGGCCAATACTACACCATGTACCACGGCACATGAAGAGAAATTGCACACATCATTAAGGAAAAAGGCTTCAAGCCATCCAGTGAAGGTATGCTGGGGTGTGGGGTCTACCTTAGCCGGGATCTGAGGAAGGCCAGCAGATATCCTCTGGATCTGCCTGTGGGTGATAGGGCTGTCCTGAAGGTGACAGTAAATGTTGGCAAGGTGAAAAGGATCGACCGCCAAAAACATCCCATGCAGAAGAACTGGCATAATTATGGATATGACACAGCCTGGTGTCCTCCAGAATGTGGTATGGTCCGCAGTGGTCTGGAAGAGGACTGCGTGTGGGATCCCAAGAGAATCAAAGTCCGTCGTATTATTCAGCCACAGCCGGATAATCTTTGAGGATGTGAAGCTGCAACATGATTCCATCACTGAAGAAAAACATTGAGAAGTTTGACATTCCATAACATTGCTGTAAATGTGTTTCACATAAGTTATACATGTAATAAATTCTCATCCTGCATTACCTGGTAAAGTTTGTTTTGTTTGTTACCGAATTGCTCCATTTAATATACATAAAGCTATTAGAATGTGATCCTTTTATTTTATTTCTCTACAGTACATCCTATACTGTATACTGTAATATACGCATCCAATACATTTTAACTTCTACAGTCCTGTGCCTGGACTGATGGTTATTCATAAGGCTTTATGGTGTAAGACAGTGAGTCAGTAAGGACCATCATAATGTCAACAATACTTTTTGAGCAAATGAAAGACTAATAGCACATATTGCAGGTCAGAGCAGAAGTCAGTTTAAACCAACTAGTGAGGAAAAATTAATAATTAAGCTGAATTATGACCTTTACAAATTACAATCTACTGAAGTGTCTCCATTTCCACTAAATGAAAGTTTAGATACGGTGAAGTAAAATATTATTATATACTGTACACACACACACACAAACGCACACACACACACACACACACACACTGAAAGCAGCACCTAACCTTTTGGTCCCTATCAGGTATTATAAAAATAAAAATCAAAACTGATTAGCCTTTACACTCACTGACTGGCTGACAAAATGATGCAGTGATTTTACCTGAATGGTGCTACATGAGTGACTGAATGGTTTGGTCTACTTTCTAAACTAGTTACTGTAGTTCAAGGCATACGGCAGTGCACATGCCATCAGAGTGATGACTAAATAACTTCACATATAGATTTAAAGGAGTGGACTGAGGCGTCATTCTTAATAGCGACATGTGCACAAATATTTCCTTCACACAATTCACACAGAAAATAGCCCTTGGCATAATCTTTTAGCCTCTCTCAGGTGTGATTGCAAGTTGCAAATTGTATGAATTTCATTCTTTAGCAAAACTGTGACAAACCCTCACACTTTGGATTTGTGGCTGTGCTTACAGCAGTAGTGTTTGTGTTTGTGGGGATTTGTGCAATATTATATTCTTTCTTAGGCCCAAAAATGTGAGCGTCACTCCTGCTTGCTAGTGAAATATTTTGGAGGGGCTTTGAACTAACATCTTTAGTCTTTTAGTGACTGTCTGACCAAGATTATGTAAGAATTACAGGATGTAGCATGGGTGTCCAAACAAAAATTGTGAAGTGACCAGAAAAGTCAGTGTGAAGAAATTCTGACCGTTCTTACAAACGTAATACCATGTGGTCAAAAATATCCAGGCAACACTCAGGCGTGAGGAACCACTGCAGGTTTATTCATGATACCAGGAGCAGGTCACTAGCAACAGCATGTTCCAGTAACACTACCCAAAGTTCTCTAGGGCGAAGCCCCATCTTATACATGTTAATTACATTGGTAATACAAATCACATGAGTACAATGGTCTTTTCCAAAAATCCTCATACATGCAGAAATACAACAATACATATACACTTCTTGGACATAGCATGTGATCCATGCACCATACGCAAGTCATGTGGCTACTCCAAGTAAGTAGATAATTGGTCAATACAATACATATACATCCTTCAGCATTCTCTTGCCATAGTCTAGTTCCTGTCGGGATATTCCTAATATTACTGCCTAAGGCAGAATACCCTTAACTCGTGACAAAGGGAAAATATTAGAAAATCATGACATGGAGAGAGCAAATGACAGACAAAGCAAAATTGATGCACAGTATTGAATGTATAGAAAGCATACAAAGAATATAAGAAAATGAAATATTAATCACTTCTATGTAATAAATGTAAATTAGTATTCACTTCTAATACATATAAAATTATTAATAATCACTTCTATTTCATAAAAATGTTAGTAATCCAAAATTTCTCCTTCAACCATTTCTTCCACACCAGGGGCCAGTGTGAGAGCCATTTACAAGCCACTGTATGTCTCTTGGAACAGTTGTCAGAGAAGTTTGATATTCCATAACAAAGGTGTAAATATGTTTTGAAAAGCATGTTATACACATAATAAACATGTAATACATTTCCTTCCTGAATTATCTGGATTTTTTTTTACCGAATTGCTAAATATATATAAAAAATATTGAAACACAATACATTTGTTTCATTTCTACAGAATAAATATACTATAACAGTCAAATGCATCTTCAGTAACTTCTACAATCCTGTGCCAGCACTGATAGCTGCATTCTTAAGGCTTTATTTAGGTCATAGTACTACTTTATGAGCCAGTGAAACACTAATGACACATTGCAGGTCAGAGTAGAAGGCAGTTTATAAATACTTAGGAAATAAACTAGAGATACAATTAAAACCAATTATGATAAGTGAACTTTATAAATTACAATACAGAAGTGTCGATCTGAGAAGAGCTCTGATTAGGTAAAAAATACCAGCAATGATTTCCTGATATGATACAGCTACGATAAACCCTGGTATGGTACAGTCAAGAGCAGTATGGAAGGAAATTGCATGTAGACGCTCAGAAGAATTAGTTAGTGTTTCTGCCACTGCTGGACGAACTTATGTGAAGCTTCAACAGGCTATCACCACCGATGGAAACACACATACAAGTAGTAGCCCATTAAAGGCCCCTCACTGATGGCACACAAGTTTAGTGCTGGATATTGTGGAGTTTATTTGTTTGAAATGTGTGACACCTATGTAAAGGAAAAATCACACAGCATTCGTGCATCAAAATGTTTCAGACAAATAAAACACATGATAACCTTTAACATCAGAAAACATGCAGGGAAATGACTGGCTTTTTGTACATCATCAAGATCAGCAATATACATTAGATAGATTAAAAATGAAAGCCAGAACATCTAACCTGAGAGACCCAGACAGGATCTGAATATTGCTGCTTTGTTTTAAATAAAAGTATTTATTTAACCATTAAAATGATTGTTAAACTCATTGTAATCACAACTGGGGTGTGAACATTATGGCTATACTGTACATGATGACGATACTGACAAGAACATTTGATCTGTGTTCAGGTAGACATCAAAAACCAGATAATCAGCATATTATCATATTCAAGGAAATGGTCCTGACCTGGACCCTGAAATGAAACTAAAACATGACTCAGGAACATAAGATCATACTGTATATTCAAACACTGCAATGCTGAGGTATTTAAACTTTACTTGAGTGTTTTCACTTTATGTTACTTAATAATTCCAGATGTGATGAAATAGATGTATCCATCAAACCCTTGAACTGCTTTGAGCACTTGTACTTAAGTAGGATTCACAGAACATTCCCTTATAGTTATTTTACATTCACCTATTTTACATCCACTGAAATCACTCCCCTGCACACAGTCCATGTTGTATAAAAACACCAGTAGCTGTATGATAACCAGTCAAACACAGTGGTGGACTATAAACTGTTTAAAACTGTTGCAAATGTTCAAGTGAATCACAAGAACCTGATAATCAGCATTCTATAGATTTTCTAAGGAAACGATCCTGGAACCCGAAATGAAACTAAAGCACACTATAGAGCACACCTTTATCCTGCCCCAGTACACCTAGCCGATTTTGTACATGAGCACCTTTGAACTGTCCTTAAGGTGACGGTAAATGTTGGCAAGGTGAAAAAGTTTGACTACCAATCGACCATCAAAATCAGAAAGCCCCAATGTGGAAAATATCATCATACCACAGAAACCTGGTGATAATACAATCTCTACACCATGTCATGGCACATCAAGAGAAGAAGCTGCCAGCATTACCTCAGCAGGGATCTGCAGAAGGCCAACCGGTGATGCCATTCAAGCAAGGTCGGGTTCAGGTGTCCCCATGGAGAACCAACAGGCTACTACCGCTGAGAGATGCGAGTTCACTGAATTGCAATTCTTCCAAAATATAATTACGAAATGAAAAAGGCTTCATAAGACATAAAGGTTGAATTATATATGTGTCTATTTACTCCTTCATTGATATATTGTCAATTAAATGCAACTCAAGTTGTGGTTGTATTAGATTGTAACTACAACAGTTTGACTTACAGTTAAACTAGGTAAACAGGGTTAAGTACACCTTTCCTTTGTGAATAGAATCATGTCTGACTAAACCATCAGGAAAGCATGCACCACCACAATTCCACTTCTTTGCTTTGTATTGAAATAAGCATCCACATACATGTAAATACATATTACCCATACATACCTTTAGATCTCTCTGAAAGTGAAAGATATGTCCTCAAAGTATAAGTGAAGGTAGACAGGGTTAAAAAAAGGGCATAAGTATCACAGGGGCACAGCTGTGTGGCCTCCAAACTGTGCCCTCCAGTGGTCGTATAGTGAAAAAAGAAAATGTAAATGTAACTGCTTTGGTGTCAAGAGTGACCGGAAGACACCTCTGAAGAAGAGGACTATTAATGTAACCATCATTGATTAAAGTTACTCACCAAAATGTGTGTTTCAGTGAGATGTAGAATTGTCATTGCCTTCTGCTATTTTGTCAGAGCTAAGTTTACAGCTGCACTGCTTACAAGTAACCTTCTCTTTGTGTAATACAGCTATCTCCTTTTTTGGAATAAACATTAATGTTTATTTTATGCATAAATTGCATTTTCAGGTGAATTACCAAGTATAACTTAATTTCAAGTCCTAATATAGACTGTAGTTGTGTCCCAAACTAAAAACAAAGGTGTAGTGTCTAAAAACATGTAGTGTGTAAAAGGTGCAATTTAGTTCAGTTGACTCTCAGGTCTTTGTGTCTTTCCTTAACATATGATCTACACTACAACTTGGCTCAAAGTGGAGCTGAGAGTCAGAATGAAAGAGAAAAATAACTTTGGAATTCTCAGGGAATGTTTTTTTGGAGCATGAGAACAAGCAATATGTTCCAGAGTTAAGACAGTTTTGTTTACCAGGAAGTTTAGTTTCGATTTAGAAAACAGCACCTAATCTTTGAGGAATTCTGACTGTTCTTCCAAAGATAATGTCATTTTTTCCAGATCAATGGGTAATGTAAAAACAAGAAAAGGGCATTGGTAAAAAATATAAAAACTGTCACCAAATCAGGAGCCCTCTCTATGGAAAATATTCCAGATGGTATTCTCAGATGATAACATATAAGAAGAAGTAAACCCTAATTTAGGAATGTGAGGAACTGTCAGAAAATCAATAGTGTCCCTGGCACTTTGAAACCAAGCTAACCCATACCATTAAGTCATCTTGATGAGGCCTGTTCAATTTAGGACTTACTGAGAGTAACATAAACTCATTAATTGAATAAATAAAAATGAATGCAAATAATCAAGCTGATTTTAACCCATTTTATCTATAAATCTGGTACATTGACAACAACTAAAGTTATAAAAAGTCTTACTGACACCACAGTTGACACCTGCAGGCAATCATCCTCTTAAAAACCCTCCCTGTAACAGTTTATTTGCACCATGAAATGAAACTTAAAATGACACATGAAGACACTCCTACTGTGTCTGCCTGCTACAACTAATAAAAGGCCTTTGTAAGTTTGTATGTAGTTCAAAGAGTTTCCTCACAAGAACACATTCATTTGGATCATTTTTTTACTCAGTCAAAGCAAAGATCTTTACTTCAAAGGTGAATATATCTTTGTTTAAATTCTCAAGAAATTTTAGACCTAAGAAATTGAAATGATGTAGACTGCAGAAGACTGCAGTACTTTTAAAGTGTGCCAGATTAATTGAACAAATATTGGTCAAAACATATTTACAAAATATTTAGTTTCATTGTATGTTTAGTTCATTATGCTATAATCATAATAGGATTAATTTAGTCATCAGTTTACCAATGAGTAAGGGGAAATTTAATCATGGGTATCATGGACAGTTTGCTGAAATACTAAGAGGAACTAGAGAAAGATAGTCACACACAAGGTAATGTAGCTGTAAGTAAGTTTCTGCAAATTAAACTGTTTTTCATGCCTGACGTAGCCATACCCAATTCTATTCATTTGTCCAGTCGAAGAGCAATCTAAGGGAGCATACCATTAAATCAAAAGTTCGAACAAATGATCATGAGCCAGTTGAACATCCATGTAAAAGTTGAACAAATGGTAAAGCGACACCAAAGCACTGTTTCTCTGTCGCACACATGCTATTTGTTTATCCAGCATCGGCTTTGCAAATAACGATGTCCACAGAGAAGGTAGAGTATGTTGCATAATTTTATGAAAGTATGATGTTTTGCGACATCAGAAGCAACTTAAGCAAGTCAAATGTGTAGTTTCCATCGAACTACAGATCCGCTACCTAATCTGGCAAACTTGCATAATGCGTTAGCCGTTGACCCTATTAAAAGTTGCCGTTAACCCTATTAAAAGTTGATGAACTACTGAAACGATTTAGGAAACATTATTTTGGTACAAAAAATGTTTTGGTGTTGCTTTAAGAGACAACTAGAATAATCAATAGAAATCGAATAAATATAAATAAAATGTATTTGCGCAATGTAGTTACATGAAAACCCATGCCTCTATATTTTGTCTGATAAATTCCTAGGATCTCAAGGATGTGGGAAGAAGATGATTTTCCAGAGGGCCACCTGAAAAGGCTGGAGGGCCGTGCTACACCAGATAATGGAGGCATCTACACCATGTACCACGGCACATCAAGAAAGAGTGCAACCAGCATTCTGAAGACAGGCTTCAGGCCATCCAGTGAAGGCATGCTGGGGCCAGGGGTCTACCTTACCCGGGATCTGCAGAAGGCCAGCAGGTACCCTGTGCATCTGTCTCAGAATGACAGAGTTGTATTGAAGGTGAAGGTTGATGTTGGGAAAGTGATAGCAATCAACTACCAAGGCCACCCCCTGCAGTATACCTGGCATGCCAATGGGTATGACACGGCGTGGTGCCCTCCAAAGTGTGGCATGGTGGCCAGTGGTCTGGAGGAGGACTGTGTGTGGGATGCCAATCGAGTCAAAGTGCTTGGAGTATTTTCTCCAACATCCCGGCCTAATAGATTGTGGGCAGAAGATGATTTCGACACATCAGCAGAGCCTAAACTGGAGAGCCTCAAGGCACCAAGTAACGGCCAATACTACACCATGTACCATGGCACATCAAGAGAAGCTGCAGACATCATTAAGGAAAAAGGCTTCAAGCCATCCAGTGAAGGTATGCTGGGGCGTGGGGTCTACCTTAGCCGGGATCTGAGGAAGGCCAGCAGATATCCTCTGGATCTGCCTGTGGGTGATAGGGCTGTCCTGAAGGTGACCGTAAATGTTGGCAAGGTGATAAAGATCGACTACCAAGGTCATCCCAAGCAGAAGACCTGGCATAATTATGGATATGACACAGCCTGGTGTCCTCCAGAGTGTGGTATGACCAAGAGTGGCCTGGAAGAGGACTGCGTGTGGGATCCCAAGAGAATCAAAGTCCGTCGTATTATTCGGCCACAGCTGGATAATCTCTGAGGATGTGAAGCTGCAACATATCCATCACTGAAGAAAAACATTGAGAAGTTTGACATTCCATAACATTGCTGTAAATGTGTTTATAAAAGCATGTTTCACACAAGTTATAATACATTTAATAAACTCCCATCATGCATTATCTGGATAAAGTGTTGTTCTATTTACATAATTTCTCCCTTTGATATACAAAGTTATTAAATACAATACATTGTATTTTTAGATCCTACAGGGTAAATACAGTAATGTGCTCATCCAAAGGCATCCTCTATAACTTCTATAATCCTGTGCCAGCACTGATGCTATACTATTCATAAAGCTTTAAGGTGTAAGACTGTGTCCAAAGAGGCTATCTGTAAGGGTCTAAGACCTGAATGTTGCTGAATTAATGAATTAATGAATGAATGAATGAATGAATGAATAGTTTTGTTTACTTTCTAAACTATTTATTGTAGTTCAAGGCAAAATACATATGCAATCAGAGTGAAATGACTAAATAACTTCAGATATTGATTTATATGTGTGGACTGAGGTGTCATTCCTTGTATCAACCAGTAGGTTAATACTTGCTATTAAAACAGTAGGCCCAGTGTGTGGATTGCATGTAAGAAATATTTGCTTAAAGCAAGTTGCACCTTTGAATTTCACTATTAGTCAAAACTTTCCTCACACTTTGGATTTGTGGCTATGCTTAACAGCAACAGGAGTCCTTTGGTTTGGAGGGATAGTGCAATATTATATTCTTTCATAGAGCCCAACAAGTTGAGTGTCATTCCTGCTGGCTATACTGAAATATTTTAGAGGGGCTTTAAAACAACATCTTTAGTCTTTTAGTGACCGTCTGACCAAGATTATGTTAAAGAGTTGTTAACATCACCAGCAAATATAGATTTTCACATTTAAATTGTTCTCTAGCTACAAATATTAAGTAAATAAACATGTCTGGAAACAGATATGTGCATCAATTCTATAACATAATTGTACTGTTAAACACTTGTCTTATAGCAGAAGTAGGATTTACAGAACATTTCCTTATTATGGAGCTATTTTATTTTTTATTATATATCACTCCACTGTGCACACAGTCCATGTTGTATAAAAACACCAGTAGCTGTATGATAACCAGTCAAACACAGTGGTGGACTATAAACTGTTTAAAACTGTTGCAAATGTTCAAGTGAATCACAAGAACCTGATCAGCATTCTGTACATTTTCTAAGGAAACTATCCTGGAACCTAAAATGAAACCAAAGCACACTATAGGGCACACCTTTATCCTGCCCCAGTACACCTAGCCAATTTTGTACATGAGCACCTTTGAACCATCCTGAAGGTGACTGTAAATGTTGGCAAGGTGATAAAGATCGACTACCAATCGTCCATCAAAATCAGAAAGCCCCAATGTGGAAAATATCAACATGCCACAGAAACCTGGTGATACAATCTCTACACTATGTACCATGGCACATCAAGAGAAGCAGCTGCCAGCATTTTGAAAACAGGCTTCAGGCAGTCCAGTGGGGGTATGCTGGGACGTGGAGTATACCTCAGCAAGGAAGGCCAGCCGGTGATGCCATTCAAGCAAGGTCGGGTTCAGGTGTCCCTATGGAGAACCAACAGGCTAACCAACAGCTAACCCATACCATTAAGTCATCTTGATGAGTCCTGTTCAATTTAGGACTAACTAAGAGTAACATAAGCTCATTAATTGAATACATTAAAATTAATGCAAATAATGAAGCTGATTTTGACCCATTTTATCTATAAATCTGGTAAAATGACAACAACTAACTTCATAAAAAGTCTTACTGACACCACACCCTCAACACGGAAACACACTTTGCACTGCCTGCAGGCAACAATCATCCTCCCCATATTTACATAAGAAAAAAAAAAAAAAACCCTTCCTGTAACGGTTTATTTGCACCATGAAATGAAACTAAAAAGACACATGAAGACACTCCTACTGTGTCTGCCTGCTACAACTAATAAAAGGCCTTTGCAAGTTTGTATGTAGTTCAAAGAGTTTCCTGACAAGAACATATTCATTTGGATCAATTTTTTACTCAGTCAAAGCAAAGATCTTTAGAATTCTTTAGAATTCTCAGGGAATGTTTTTTTGGAGCATGAGAACAAGCAATATGTTCCAGAGTTTTGTTTACCAGGAAGTTTAGTTTCGATTTAGAAAACAGCACCTAATCTTTGAGGAATTCTGACAGTTCTTCCAAAGATAATGCCATTTTTTCTAGATCAATGGGTAATGTAAAAACAAGAAAAGGGCATTGGTAAAAAAATATAAAAACTGTCACCAAATCAGGAGCCCTCTCCATGGAAAATATTCCAGATGATATTCTCAGATGATAACATATAAGAAGAAGTAAACCCTAATTTAGGAATGTGAGGAACTGTCAGAAAAGCAATATGTCAAAAGAACTGTAGTATGGCACTTTGAAACCAAGCTAACCCATACCATTAAGTCATCTTGATGAGTCCTGTTCAATTTAGGACTAACTAAGAGTAACATAAGCTCATTAATTGAATACATTAAAATTAATGCAAATAATGAAGCTGATTTTGACCCATTTTATCTATAAATCTGGTAAAATGACAACAACTAACTTCATAAAAAGTCTTACTGACACCACACCCTCAACACGGAAACACACTTTGCACTGCCTGCAGGCAACAATCATCCTCCCCATATTTACATAAGAAAAAAAAAAAAAAAACCCTTCCTGTAACGGTTTATTTGCACCATGAAATGAAACTAAAAAGACACATGAAGACACTCCTACTGTGTCTGCCTGCTACAACTAATAAAAGGCCTTTGCAAGTTTGTATGTAGTTCAAAGAGTTTCCTGACAAGAACATATTCATTTGGATCAATTTTTTACTCAGTCAAAGCAAAGATCTTTAGATTTTGAAATGATGTAGACTGCAGAAGACTGCAGTACTTTTAAAGTGTGCCAGATGAATTGAACAAATATTGGTCAAAACATATTTACAAAATATTTAGTTTCATTGTATGTTTAGTATATTATGCTATAATCATAATAGGACTACTTTAGTCACCAGTTTACCAATGAGTAAGGGAAAATGTAATCATGGGTATCATGGGCAGTTTGCTGAAATACTAAGAGGAACTAGAGAAAGATAGTCACACACAAGGTAATGTAGCTGTAAGTAAGTTTCTGCTAATTAGACTGTTTTTCATGCCTGACGTAGCCATACCCAATACTATTCATTTGTCCAGTCGAAGAGCAATCTGCCTGTTCATAATTCTGAGAAATTCTTGAATTGTGTGCATGTGTGCGTGTACACGTTTATGTTTGTGTGTGGGTGTGTGTGTGTGTGTGTGTGTGTGTGTGCGTGCTTGTGTGTTTGCCTGCGTATGTGTGTTTGTGCATGTGCATGCACGCGTCGCGTACATATGTCTACTGTGTGAGTATGTGTCATACGTATGATTACTGTGAATGTATGTGTGTGCGTGTGTATCTGTTTATGCACATGTGTGCACATGGAATGGGTTAACATGACCCCTGGAGGCAAACATACGGAAAAAATGGGTCATCCTAGGCCCTACGGTTCTCAAGATATTCACAGAAAACTGTGTCTGCCCTACCCTCCTTTCGGGGGGTCCAGTCCAGCGGGGGGGCTACAGATCAAAACGAAAAATGATGGTTCAATGCTATCCATGTGGGGTTACATGCCCCCTTGGTGGGGTTACCAAGTTTTGTGTACCCCGGTCTTTCAGTGTCCCGGGAATCCTTGTTGGTGTACGGTCACTAAATGTACACATAAATTATTTTATTGTAAGGCCCCCCATGACCGAAAGTTCACAAAACTTGGTATGCATTCGGAGGGTGTCATAATGATCCTACACTTTCAATTTCGTGCAGTTTTGACCATGTCAGCCAGAGATATTGTGATGAAAACACCTAATTTTTTGCTTTTTAATTTTTAACTAGGTGGCGCTATACATGAAATAAGTGGTGATGGGATGGGTTGACATGCCCCCTTAAGACCAACATACATAAAAAAGGTGGACCTCCTAGGCCCTACGGTTCTCGAGATATTCACAGAAAACTGTCTCCGGCCACCTACAGGCCAGTTGGTGTATAGTAACATACATTCATTTATTGTGTGGCCCCCCATGAACGGAATTCCACGAAACTTGGCGTGCATTCAGAGGGTGTCATAATGATCCTACACTTCCAATTTCGTGCAGTTTTGACTATGTTAGGTCACAGATACCTGCGATTACAACACCTCATTTTTACTTTTTTGTGTTTAACTAGCTGGCGCTACACATGAAATGAGTGGTTATGGAGTGGATTGACATGGCCCCTTGAGATAAACATACAAAAAAAATGGTCCTCCTAATGGTCCTCCTTCTCGAGATATTCATAGAAAACTGTGTCTGCCCTACCCTCCTTTCAGGGGGTCCAGTCCAGCGGGGGGGCTACAGATCAAAACGAAAAACGATGGTTCCATGCTATCCATGTGGGGTTACATGCCCACCAAGTTTCGTGTACCCCGGTCTTTCAGTGTCCCGGGAATCCTTGACGGAAATCTGGACATGCGAAAAAGAAAAAAAAAAGAAAAATCGGACTAAACCTATATGACCGCCGCTTCGCTGCGCAGCGGTCATAATTATTATATCAAGTAATAAATTAATGTTTTGCTTTTAATTAATTTATTAATTCATTTCTGTGTTGAAAGTCTCACAAAGATAGGAGGCTAACAAGGCATATTCCCTGTCATGGCCTTTTTAACGACTTGTTAAATGTTTTGTTTTGTTCATTTTGACTCATTTGTTTAATTTTACATAAATGTCTTTATTTGTCTAAATAAATTCTTCTTTGTTTTTTTCCTTAGGCTTGAGTCAAGATGTGGGCAGAAAACGACTTTCTTCCACCAGGTCAGACACGTCTCAAGAGTCTTGTTGCACCAGGTCATAATAAAATTTACACCATGTACCATGGCACATCAAGAGAAGCAGCTGCCAGCATTTTGGAGTCAGGCTTCAAGAAGTCCAGTGGGGGTATGCTGGGACCTGGAGTCTACCTCAGCAGGGATCTGCAGAAGGCCAGCCGGTATCCTCTGGATCTGCCTGAGTCACAGAGAGTCGTCCTCAGAGTAAGGGTGAATGTAGGCAGGGTTAAAAGAATACTGTAGATCGCCAAGGACACCCCCTGCAGAAGACCTGGCATGACCAGGGGTACGATACCGCCTGGTGCCCTCCGGGCTGTGGCATGGTCAAGAGCGAACTAGAGGAGGACTGTGTGTGGGATCCAAATCGAATTGGGATCATTGATGTCATTTACCCAAAGCCGGGTGCATGTGGAGGTTATGGAGTTGCAAGAAACTTCTATCGCTGAAAAATTTGTTCACATTCGTACAGGATGCATGAAAACATTTTCTTTGAAAATAAGGATTCAGTGCATTAGACAAATATATTTTTTAAAGCTTGTGTTCAGTAAATGTCATTCCTTCAAAAACAGATGTCATGTAGGTATTGTGACAATTAAGCGATGAGTACTGTACAAAGCAAGCATCTGCTGCCACTGCACAACAGCATTATATGTAGGCCTAATTTATAAACGTAGCCTATATTTCAGGAACTTAGAATATAGTTGTTCGGGACAACGTAATGTAAGTGTTAACAGATCACAACATTAATGAACAAAAACTGCTTATCAGTTCTGGTTTGATTTGTACAGAATAGTAGTCAGTGATATGTCCATCCACTCTTTATCTCTTTATGGCTGACAATAAACAATGGTTGTAACGCTGCACAGATGCTCAGACAGGTTCTGTACTAGGTATCTGTCACAGGTTAAAGACATTGTGCCCCTCAGCATGTGATATCGTGCACAGTGGTCTCACTGTCTGTAAGAGTAGGCTACTGTCTGATCCGGAGCACGTCTCCATCACTACTGATGTCATTCACCTAAGCCTGGGCCAGGTGTAGGGTATGAAGATGAACCAGGTGACTATTATTGCAGGGATGTGAGTTTACTGTTGTACAAAAAACTGAATGTTTTTTTCTGTTGGTTTCCCTACTTGTGAGCAACCTATGCCGAACGATCTATGTCAAATGCCTTTTTTGCTGTTTTCTGCTCGTCGTTTTAAAGTTATTGTGCTGTCAAAATAAAACAAAATATAAAATACATTACTTCTCAGCAGCGATTTTCCAGCATTTTTCGAATGTAGGCTACTTGCACACAAAGTTATCATGAAAAAAGTGCAATTTAGTTTGATTTGATTTACTTAACAGAAGTTCAAAGTCAAAGTCAAAGTCAAAGTCAGCTTTATTGTCAATTTCTTCACATGTTCCAGACATACAAAGAGATCGAAATTACGTTTCTCACTATCCCACGGTGAAGACAAGACATATTTTACCAATTTAGGTCCACAGACAAACATAACATTCAAGTAAACAAAAAAGTAAGTAAATAAGTAAATAAGAGGGCACATATAATAATGAAAAAAATAAGAGCAGCAAAATGTGGTTGAAATTGTGCATAGACAGTCAATAAAAATACTAGTGCAAATACAGGCCAATAAAAGGCTTGGGTAGTTCTGTTTGACCTAAGTAAGAAGAAAGTGGCATAGTGGTGCAAGTTATGTAAGAGCAGCAGAAGTGTTGTGTTTTCAGGACAACAACACCAGTTGTAAAGTGTACAAGTGTGCAAGTGTGCAAGTAGAGTAGTGCAGGCGGCCATTTTGGGTCCAATGTCCAGGATGTTATGTAGCTGAGGGTGGAGGGGGGAGAGGAGGGAGAGAGTTCAGCATCCTTACGGCTTGGTGTATGAAGCTGTTGGTGAGTCTGGTAGTGCGGGAGCGCAGGCTTCTGTACCTCTTCCCAGAGGGCAGTAGATCAAACAGATTGTGAGCGGGGTGACTTGCATCACTCACAATTTTGGTCGCCTTGCGGGTGAGGTGGGTGGTGTAAATGTCCTTCAGGGAGGGGAGTGAAGCACCAATAATCCTTCCAGCTGTGTTCACTATGCGCTGCAGGGCTTTCCTGTTGTATTCAGTGCAGCTTCCGCCCCACACAGCGATACAGCTGGAGAGGATGCTCTCGATGGTGCCTCGGTAGAATGTGGTCATGATGGCTGGTGGAGCACTTGCTCGCCTGAGTTTCCGCAGGAAGTACAGGCGGCGCTGAGCTCTCTTCGCCAGTGATGCAGTGTTGGTGGTCCAGGAGAGGTCTTCACTGATGTGCACCCCCAGGAATTTGGTGCTGCTCGCTCTCTCCACCACAGCACCGTCGATGGTCAGTGGCAGGTGTTGGGTGTGACCTCTCCGAAAGTCAACAACAATCTCTTTGGTCTTGCTGACGTTCAGCAGTTATGGAATGAAACTAAATTGCTCCTTTTGTTTTCTTTAGAGCTTATTTGGGGATATTTCAGTTTAAAAAATCACAAATTACCTCAAAATAGTTCATATAGAAAATGCCATCATCTGTGGTCCTGTATTGTGTTGTGTGATTGCATTCAAGACCGCTTGAGTCCTATACCGAAGGACCGAATTCCACACCGCTCCTTTAAATTCAATTCTACTTGACCTGGCAAACTAATATAAGGGTGAGAGATGAAAGAAAGAAGAAGAAAGTGAAGAGTGAAAACAACTGTTAGGCACCAAGTGAGAGTGAGTTTAAGGAGTTTTCATTTAAATGGTTGGCCTGTCACTGGTTCAGGTAATGCAACAGACATTTAGCCTATATTATGCAGTAGACAGCAGTTGGTAGTTCACATATATTTGATTCCCATTACAGCCAAATTTGAATTACAGTGACATGAATCATGATGAGAGCGAAAAAATAATAATTCAAACCATATTCAAACCCCAACAACATCCCATCTTAGTTTCATTTTCCCTGAAACAGGAAAGTTCATGCTCCGGGAATTCCCGGGTTGGGAGGATGCCTGGACCTTTCAGAAATATGCAGGCACTAAGTATTTGAAGGGGTGATACATTTTTACTTTTAGTGCTAACTGCACAGACACAATGACAAGATGGTCAAGTGTTCCAGTGTGTGGCATGTGTTCATGTGTTCTTTTGGTTCTGTTTGTGAGCAAGTTATTCATAGAAGAGTACAAGTGAGCAGAAATTGGGTTGATGAGAGATGTTTAGCATTAATGGCATTCCTCCTCAAGGTGTTTGGGCCTAAGTACTGCTTTGTTGAGATAGAAGGGGCCCTGAGATGGAGCTGCCATCTCCTCTAGGGGGGTTGGCGCCTTCATGTATGTTAGGTCAAAGTTTGGGTAAATGTCACTGATGTTAGTTGCTATGGGATACATCCTTGTGTACAATGTCAGGATGAGATGGGTGATGTGATCATTGGATTTCTGACATACAATAAGGAGAGATGTAAGCTCTACTGACTGGCTGAGACTTTGTTCAACTGATTTCTAAAAACCTAGACCGATTGTTTGTGTGTGTGTGTGTGTGTGTGTGTGTGTGTGTGTGTGTGTGTGTGTGTGTGTGTGTGCGTGTGTGTGTGTGTGAATGGGATGTTGGCCCAAGTGCTACAACAAGCTATTTGTAGGCCTACTTCTCAAATCCATTACCACCACCACTGAGGCTCAACTAAAGAAAAATAAAAATAAAAACTGGTTGTCTAGGCTATCATTTACAAGAACTGAATGGAAAAACGAATCAATAAGGCAATTTTGTGGATTAAAATCATCTTTGTTGTATTAATCAGACAATGTTGACAGACTTCAGAGCATGTTTTGTCTATTTCCTCTGGTCTTGGCGGCTTGTCAACAAAGACAGATTGAGAGGAAGAACTCTGCACACCATCAAGGTCACCGAGTACTGTCGGCCAACTGCTGCAGCCAACAGCTAGACTACACCAGGCAGCCAGGCAGCTACACTACTACACTCTGGGGGCATGTTCATAAGCCCCCATATTCATGAGACCGCATGTCCATGGGACCCCATGTTCAAGAAAAAGAGATGTGAAAAATGTGAAAAATCGCCGGAATTCTCTTTTAAGGCCTTAAGGTGTAAGACAATGAGGCTATCTGTAAGGGCCATCATTAGGCCACAGCAGGTCACTATGATCAAATGTTGGGCCAATGAAAGACTAGCAACAGTAAGTATAAGTAAGTATATATACTCTTTTGATCCCGTGAGGGAAATTTGGTATCTGCATTTATCCCAATCCGTGCATTAGTGAAACACATACAGCACACAGTGTACACACAGTGAGGTGAAGCACTCACTAATCCTGGCGCAGTGAGCTGCCTGCATCAACAGCGGCGCTCGGGGAGCAGGGAGGGGTTAGGTGCCTTGCTCAAGGGCACTTCAGCCGTGCCTACTGGTCGATTTGACCGATACAAATTACAATCTACCAAAATGTCTCCATTTCATGTATATATCATAGACACACACACACACACACACACACACTGAAAACAGCACCTATCTTTCGGTCCTTATCATGTATTATTTCAACATTGTGTTCAACAACATTGTCTATCAAAACTGATTAACCTTTACACTCACTGACTGGCTGACAGAAATATGTAGTGACTTTACCTGAATGTTGTTAAATGAGTGACTGAAAGGTTTTGTCTACTTTCTAAACTATTTAGTTCAAGGCATGCGACACAACACATGCTACCAGAATGATGAGACTAAATAATTTCACATATAGATTTAAAGTGGACTGAGGCATCATTCTTTATAGCGACCAGTGCCCACATATTTCCTTCACACAATTTACACAGAAAGTAGGCCTTGGCATTGTCTTTTAGCCCTTATCAGGTGCAAGTTGCAACTTTATCAGGTGTTTGTGTCTTTCTTTAACATCAGTTCTACATGTCTTGGCAAAGCTGTGAGTCAAAATGAAAGAGGCACTTTGGAATTATCAGGGAATTCTTGTAAGTAAGGGATAATGGAAGAGACTCCATTCAATTATCCGAAAATAAACGCACGTTCGAGGTTGTATGGCCACGACGTGCATAATCTAATGGAGTGTCGTCCATTATCCCTTACGTAGAACAAGTACAGTAAATGTTCCAGAGTTAAGACAGTTTTGTTTACCAAGGAGTTTTGATTTAGAAAAACAGCACCTAATCTTTGAGGAATTTTAGTTTTTCCAAAGATAAGGGCATTTTTTCTACATCAATGGGCAATGTAAATACAATAAAAGGGCATTGGCAATATAAAACTATAAAAACTGTCACCAAATGAGGAGCCCTCTCCCTGGAAAATATTGTCTCATATGATCACAGACATAAGGAGTAAATACTACTTTGGGAATGTGAAGAACTGCCAGACAAGCAAATATGTCAAAACAACTTAATATACAGAATATTAGGGAGGGCACACCACTAGCATAATAGCACACCAACAGTGTCCCTGACACTTTGAAACCAAGCTAACCCATACCATTAAGTCACTTGTCATCTTAGTGAGGTCTCATTAAGATGACAAGTGACTTAATGGTATGGGAAACCAGTGAAAACAGTGAAAACAGTGAAACCTGTTCAATTATGGACTAACTGAGAGTAACATAACCTCACATTTGAACATAACATTTGAATGCATTGCAAATAGTGAAGCTGATGTAAACCCATTTTATCTATAAATCTGTTGAAATTACTGTAATACAATAGGATTACTACTGAAAAGTCTTACTGACACTACACTCTCAACATGTAATCACACAAATGTTTCCTACACTGCATACACAGGAAGCCAACCATCATCTCCATATTTACTTCAGAAAAAAAAAGAAAACCTTGATATAACGGTTTATTTGCACCATGAAATGAAACGAAACGACACAGAAAGACACTCCTACTGTGGCTGCAAGCTACAACCAATGAAATGCCTCTGCAAGTTTTCATGTAGTGCTGTCAAAAGCCTTCTCTGATGGGAACACATTCATTTGGATACATTTTTACTCAACCAAAGCAAATATCTGTATAACACTTCAGAGGTGAATATATCTTTATTTAGATTATCAAGAAATGTTAGACCTGTGAAATGATGTAGACTGCTTTAGAGTGCAAAAAATATATAATCTACCAATTCAATTGAACAAATAGAAAAGGCTTTTGCTATTAAAACATGTTTACATTTTCAGTTTAAATTATGTTCAGTTCCTCATGCTATAATCAAAATTGCATGAATTTAGTCAAGTTTACTGATGAGTAAGGTACAATT
This sequence comes from Alosa sapidissima, assembly GCF_018492685.1. Lineage (NCBI taxonomy): Eukaryota > Metazoa > Chordata > Actinopteri > Clupeiformes > Clupeidae > Alosa > Alosa sapidissima. Next base: position 14,995,008 of record NC_055971.1, on the reverse strand, counting down.
TTATTTAATCATGGGTAACGTGGGCAGTTAGCTGAAATAAAGGGACCTACATAATAGGCATATTCCCTGTCATGGATTTTTTAACAACTTGTTAAACATTTTGTTAATTCTTTGTTCATGTTGTCTCAAAGTTTGTATTGTAAATTTGTAATTTCAGTGTTTCTGAATTCATTTTTCCATAGGGATTGAGTCAAGATGTGGGCAGAAAATGACTTTCCTCCACCAGGTCAGCCTCGCCTGGACAGTTTTGTTGCACCAGTTGATAACAGAGTCTACACGATGTACCATGGCACTTCAAGAATGGCTGCAGACAGCATTTTGAAGACAGGCATCAGGCGATCCCGTGGTGGTATGCTGGGGCCAGGGGTCTACCTCAGCCGGGATCTGCAGAAGGCCAGCAGGTACCCTCTGGATCTGCCTGAGCATGAGAGGGTTGTATTGAGGGTAAAAGTTGCTGTCGGGAGAGTGATAGCAATCAACTACCAAGGCCACCCTCAGCAGCACACCTGGCATGACTATGGGTACGATACCGCCTGGTGCCCTCCAAACTGTGGCATGGTGCCGAGTGGTCTGGAGGAGGACTGCGTGTGGGATCCCAATCGAATTGAGATCCTTAATGTCATTCTCCCAAAGTCGGGTGTATATGGAGCTGCGAGAGGCTTCTATCGCTGAAAGATGAGTTCACATTTGTACAGAATGCATACTTTTGTATTCTTTGAATTTATATTTCGAAAGCATGTATTTAGTCAATGCCATTTTTTAAAAAATGTTCTTATTGTAACAATAAAACGATGACATAGAACGAGGTGACTATCTCTGAGAGATGTGAGTTTACCGTTGTACAGAAAACTGAATGAATTGTTCTGTTATTAGCCTGCCTATTGCTGAGCAACCGCTGTTTTCTGATCGTCTTTTAAAGTTATTGTGCTGTCTATTGTGTAGGCAAGCCTATAACAGACACGCTAACAAAATCTAAATGTCTTGCTTCCCCAGCAGCAGTGATTTTCCAACGTTTTTCAAACGCATTGACTACATAAAGTTAAAGTGCAATTTAGTTAATTTGATTCGATTTAAGCTACAGAAGCTATGTATTGAAACTAAATTGCACTTTTTGTTTTCTTTAAAGCTTTTTTGTGGATATTTCCGTTTAAAACATTCATAAATATCCTCGAAATTTAATACAGAATATGATCTGTGTTGTCCACGTAAGTATTGTGTGGCTGCATTCAACAGTCCTACAAAATTCCACACCACTCCTTTTAACTTTTAGCCACCAAAGAGTTTTTTGTACCTTAAAAAAATGTTTCCAAAATCGTTTCACGTGGTTCATCAACTTGTAATAGGGTGAACTTCTGCATTCGCTTTGCGACCCTTTATAGTCAAGATACAATACCTATTCAAGTTTGCCAGATTGGGTAGCGGATCTGTATTTCGATGGAATGAGACATAAGAAAATACAAATTTGACTTGCTTCTGATGTCGCCATACACCATACTTTCATAAAATCATGCAACATACTCTACCTTGTCTGTGGACATACTGTAGTTATTTCCACAGGGCTGGATAAATAGTGTGCGTGCGACATAGGAAAAGTGCTTTGGTGTTGCTTTAACAAACTCTCAGTCAAAGTCAAGAGTGGAGCACGAGAACAACTATTGACCACCAAAATTAGGGTGAGTTTGAGGAGTTTCCATTTAAATGTTCACTGGTTCAAGTATGCTAATGCAGACATGTATATGTAGACAGCAAGTAGATTCACATTGATTTGTGTTCCCTGTAGGAGCTATCATTACAACCACATTTGAATAGCATGAATCATGATTTGAGTGGAAACAATTCAAACCATATTCAAAAACAGCCCAACAACATCCCATCTCAGTTTCATTTTTCCTGAAACAGGAATGTTCATGCTCCGGGAATTCCCTAAATTGTCCACTCCTCCAAAGGATTGAAGAGGTAGGTTATTTTTTTCCATGGTTGGGAGGATGCCTGGACCTTTCAAAAATATCCTTAGTATTTGAAGGGGTGATAGATTTTTACTTTTAGTCCAAACTGCACAGACACAATGACAAGATGGTCTAGTGTTCTGGTGTGTGGTATAGGCTATTCCCATGTAATGTGCAAGGACAGGAAACAGGTGCATTCAAAACATTACTGAAACAAATGAGACACATTTTTACCATTTACCAAGTTTGACCAAATTTGAAGGAATTTGAAGAAAAGCTTTTGTTGCATGTATTAAAAGTTTTGTGAATGTTAGAGCGAACAAAATGGCTTCATTTTGGCTTCTACTAGGCCTGTGTGTTACCTGTTTTGAAAATGTGATCAGATTTGTCAGAAGCATTAAAGCAAATGAGAAAAACTGGCCAGGTTTAAAATGAATATTCACCACCAATATACAACTCCAATATACAATATACCAATCTCCTGATTTAAAACCATAGCTTCAGACTGAGCTGTAAGGGTGCCCCTAATACTCCCCCAGATCGTCTGCAGGTGAATGGACGTATTACTGTCAAAGTGTTACAGCAAGCTATTTGTAGGCCTACTTCTCAAATCCATCACCACCACTGAGGCTCAACTAAAGAAAAATAAAAGCAAAACTAAAAACTGGTTGTCTTATCATTTACAAGAAGTGAATGGAAAAACAAATCAATAAGTCAATGTTGTGGATTAAAGTCACCTTTGTTGTATTAATCAGACCATGTTGACAGACTTCAGAGCATGTTTTGTCTATTTTCTCTGGTCTTGGCGGCTTGTCAAGAAAGACAGATTGTTGGAGGAAGAACTCTGCTCACCCAGACATCAGAAGAACTAAACATAGTCTTAGTCAAGTAAACATCATCTTAGTTCAGCGCTTAACTTAATGGATGCCATTTCTTTCAAGCCAACATCTGGGCAAATGCTTTGACTGCTAAGAGTCTTTCAGTACAGTATGTGCTTCATTAGCTGCTTTTGAGACATTTGATATGCTCACTGCCATGATCTTTTCCACCTCTGGATGACGGTGCCAAAGAGAGTGGTGTTGGCAGAGTGTGATTCAATTTCCCCTCAAACGGACACCCTGAGAACTACAAATCTGTCCTTGCAGTCATTATAACAGTAATTTGTAACTTGACACAAATTTCAAAATGCATACAGTGCCCTTTTATTGGTTAAAGTAAGTCTTTATTATATTTTACCTGTATCCACATGTATCATTTATTCAATAGCAATAAAATATATTATAACATATATGTGTTTTATATTGGTTTAGTATAGATTCACATGCATGCTTATGGTATACTGTGTTGTTTCACATGTATGAATCTTCTGTTCACATGTAATCCGCTGTTCACATGTATGACTGTTTTGGTTCACATAAATGAATCTTCTGTTCTGTTTGTTTTAGTTATACATTTCATGTTCTGTATAGTATTGTGTCTTAGTCTACAAGCATGAACCTTATGTTCTGTTTATAGTTCTGCTTTTATAATATCCAGACAAGCTGAGTCTCACAATTGAGAGCTAAAAATCAACCCGGAGGGGAACAGAAAGAAATTAATTTCCACAATCTCGGAATGTGTTGCCTGACCTGAGGGTCAAGATGTGTAAACGTAATGATGTATTAGGCTACTTACCAGTGGAGGAGAGATTATGCTTTAGGCCATTATGTTAACTGTCACACCCTGATTCTGTGACCTCAACATAAGGAAGCTGACATGCTGAACATGTCAAAGTCTCGGTACGAACCATTGTTTTGTATCACTCTCTCTCTTTGCAAAGATAATACAATTATTGTTCTTTTGGATCACTGGCTCCTGTATTTTTGCGTCAAACGCGTACAAAATGATCCAACAATGCTACAACTTTAAGAATAAGAATAGTGATATTTTGCTATCTCTGCAGGTCTGTCCCTCCTAGCTGTTCAAACATAATTGGCTATCATGGTAAAGGCTTGACACTTGCCTCTCTGGTTTCACTACAACCTTGCCCTCATTCTCTGTTTCCGGAGCGTGGGCGTACTCAGTGTCCTCTTTCCTGCTGCGGGTGGCGTAGCGGGCAGCAGCGGTGCCCTGGCGACGCCCAGCCCACAAACAGTGCCTGTACCAGCTCCTTCTTCTGCCACCACAACCCTGTCCTTCACATCAAGGGGGCATTGCACCGTAGGTTTGGTCTCAACATTGGAGAGCGTGAGTGTGTACATGCCTCTGTGAATGTATTTATCAGTGTGTCTGTGTGTGTCTGTGTGTGACACTTACTGTAAAAAGTCCTTTTCTGACTCAGCAGGAGTCAGCATCAATGTGGAGTGGGCGGAGATAGAGTAGTCTACCCTGCAGAAGACCTGGCATGACCACAGGCGTGACACAGCCTGGTACCCAGCTCAGTGCTGGCCTGTGGCCCAAAACAAGACCGTTTAAGATCCTAATAGAATCATATCACTGGTCCTAAGAATAGGGGGCAGCACATTCAGTGATAACCTGGCAGGCCTCTGAGTCTGTTCCCAATGGAGGGTTGTTCAATTCCACATTGCAATGAAAGTTTAAATAAGTGTTTGTCTAGACATTCATTTTTGTTTTGACAGTTTTGAAAGTATTTCAACTGTACTAAAGGTAATAAAAAAAAACATTAGTTTTACACCACAAGGCATTAGGGCACAGCTTCATTGGACTTGCAAGTTAATTAATGAAGAGTGAAAATGATCTGCCTTGAAACTATTTAAAATAGCTTTGGACAAATTTGTGAGAGAAATGTGTCCTTACTTTTACATTCTGTATCTAATTGGTCAGGAGATGGCGCTGAAGTATTCTGCAGAGGAAAGCCTAGTCCCTGGATGTGAGTCATTTTCCAGTCCAAAAGCCAAGGGGACAGACATTAATGAATAACAGAATAACATCTGTTAGCAGACTCTGATTTTGCCTTTAGCAGAATAAGGTTGTTGAATAGTTATTGGAACCCCCTGGACATCCAGGAAGAACACACAGAAAGCCAAAAAATATGACTACATTTTTGGAATAACAGTTTTCATCATACAGTGTTGATAGGTGTTGTATGTCTTTGGATGACTCAAAAATACTATCTGAAATACAACCTCATGTTGTTTAAAGGTTCAGTCTGTGATTCTGCTGCAACACTATTGATATTTGAATGCAAACTACACCTCTCCCTTTCATGCACTGAAAGCAGCATGCTGATTGGCTGGGCTTGAGTCATGTAGGCTATGACTTGGTCTGTGCTGCTTTGCTTGCTTCCTCACTTACACAGAACATGAGGCAAGAGGGCCGTGAGGAGCCATTCAGTGTAAAAAAAAAGTAGGATCAGAATTGCAGACAGTGCCTCTAGGTCACAGAGGGAGGAGCTGTGCTAGACATATTTACTTTTGAAACTCGGGTAGGACGGATGTCCGTCCCTCCCAACTTGTGTGACAGGTTTTTAGGTCTCGGTTGTTGTCTATTGGCTGTTTTCTTGCTGGGAAGAAAGTTTGTTGAATCCCAGGCACGATGAGATCATGTTTCACTCCATTCAAATGCACCAGTACCCAGAGAACAGGAAGAGTGCTGACATACTGCATGTGCTACACACTCAGCTAAACTGGATTAAACATGAGGCACTTTGAAAATTCAAACCTTTAATTAATCGAATACCTCCACAAAAGAAAGTATAAGGACATGAAATATGCAATATATACATCTGGTGTGCAGTTAAATGTAATATAGCAGATCTCAGAAACTTTGAAAGAAAGTTTAAAGTGAGAAGAAAAGCAACATTGACCCATTAGCAGGATTTCTTGATATAAGTCTTTCTGAATAGTGTACTTAAACAGCCCTCGTCCCCCTTGGCCCCACTACAGTAAATGATAACTAGATGTACCGCATAGCGGTACAAAATATGACCGCCGCTCAGTCCTGTACATCCGTTCCGTGAAAATAAATCACACTTCAATTTGTCTCCATATTTTACTCCATCCCCCACTCTTGAAACTTTTGTGTATGCTTGTTTGGCATGCCTGAGTGTGTGTGTGCGGCTGCACAGAAAGTACCCTACTGGTGCTGAAAAGGTGAATAGATTGTAGAATAGCCAAAGAAGATGTAGAATTGTTATAAAACCTTTAAAATCTCTAAACAATCTCAAGTAGGGCAGTTCATCACAGTTCATCCATTGCAACTGGATTGATGAAAGGTCACTTACACCTGTAGGCTACATTGTATTTGGGAAAAGCAAAAGGTATCAGCATAATGTTATTTATTTATTTATTTATTTATTTTTTATGTATTTTTAAACAAAAACATCTCTGTCAGTTCCATGCCGTTTTCAACAGCTATCAAAAACAAAGGTCATTTTTGGATGGATGGATTTTTTGTGAATGTTTCTTCTTCTACATAAGATTTTAGTCATCTTTAGTTCATGTAATACTTTATTGTCAATGCACAAATTAAGTAACAGTAGTCTGAAACGTTATTGTTAATGCACAAATTAAGTAACAGTAGCCTAGTCTGAAACGAAATGCTGTTTTACATCTAACCAGTGGTGCAAATAACTGACATGTCCAAATGGGCCTTGATGAAATGCGTCGCTAGACTGTTCATACACATTTTAACGGGCCAAAGTTGAAGAGCTTTTGTCCGTTATTGTTAGTGCAAATATAGGCTGATTCATGTTCCCTTGCATTGTTTAACTGAGGTCCATATGGCTAGTCTGGCTTTCATCAGACCAAGCTCAATCTTTTAAGAAATCAAAAAATAAATAGCGGGCAGATCAGGCTGGGTTCACCCAGCCTAGTCCATAGGCACCCGATATTGTTTAATTTTCCGATTGAGATATACACGCTCTGGCTATTCTAAATGCAAAAATGCATCAGGGAGTTATGACAAAACGGTAACTAACAAACTAGATCCTAATAGAAAGCTTCCCTAAGCTACAGGTAGGATTATAAGGTAGGCCTATTTACAACATAAATTGTCAATAGGCTATGCTGGCGACACAAATAAAATCTCCTTTGGAAACCAATGGCTTACGCCTTACAGTATCAAGCGGACTTATCGTGGCGAAAAGTTGTAATAACATTCACGCAGCTCCATGAGTCAAGGAAAGCGCGAATGAAGTAGCCACTTCTAAATGGGACCCACTACACAGTAGCTTAAGGTGTTTTGCTAAAGCAGCCATAATGAAATGAAGGTGTCATTGTTTGGATACTTCACACACACGTGCTTTTTAATTTCACAGACTACAACTACCAAGCTGTAATCAAAGCACATCGATTCCCCTCTCACACCCTGCACGCACTTAAAACAAAATAAACAGGCGTCTCAGTCTCACACATGTATAGGCAAAACTGTATCAGACCGGTGTAACGTTGGTAAATCTTCCATTGCACAGAATGATTTTGTAGCACGTGCAATAAATGACAGTCGAAAGATACAAACAGTGCTGCTATACATTTGCTTGGTATAACCGCATGTATAGTTTTCTACAAATGCAATAAATCAAATGCCTCCATCACTCAACCAACGCTAACGGTAACATTACCTAGGTCCTTATTGATATTACAAGATTAACGTACCTGCAGTAAAAACCAAGCATGTCCGATAAACATCCTCAGATTTATTTCGGCTTCAAGAAGAAATGGGAATTACACTTCATGTGAACATCGTCCTATCCTTATTAGATGTTCGCTGCGGTAAATTACAGTCCTTGTATGAAGAGTCCATTGTTTTTTCCAACCCACTTTTAACTTCCAACAAAATTACGTCTCACTGCAACGATGCGCCATCTAGTGGACAAACGACTACTTCTCGCCAATACTGAAAATGCAGCCATGATGATGATGATGAATATTTATTTTGGCTTTCTTTTAATCCTACTGATTTTCATTTTTTACCGGGGGGGGGGGGCAAATCACAAATGAGTGATTATGAGCCAGGTTGATGTGGACCCTTGAGACCAACATACCATAAAAGATTCACAGAGAACTGTGTCTGCCCTACCCTCCTTTCGGGGGGTCCAGTCCAGCGGGGGGGCTGCAGATGAAAACGAAAAATGACGGTTCCATGCTATCCATGTGGGGGTACATGCCCACCAAGTTTTGTGTACCCCGGTCTTTCAGTGTCCCGGGAATCCTTGTTGGTGTACGTCACTAAATGTACACATAAATTATTTTATTGTAAGGCCCCCCATGAACGAAAGTACACAAAACTTGGCATGCATTCAGAGGGTGTCATAATGATCCTACACTTTTAATTTCGTGCAGTTTTGACCTTGTCAGCCAGAGATATTGAGATGAAAACACCAAATTTTTTGCTTTTTAATTTTTAACTAGGTGGCGCTATACATGAAATAAGTGGTAATGGGATGGGTTGACATGCCCCCTTAAGACCAACATACATAAAAAAGGTGGACCTCCTAGGCCCTACGGTTCTCGAGATATTCACAGAAAACTGTCTCCGGCCACCTACAGGCCAGTTGGTGTATAGTAACATAAATTAATTTATTGTGTGGCCCCCCATGAACGGAATTCCACGAAACTTGGCGTGCATACAGAGGGTGTCATAATGATCCTACACTTCCAATTTCGTGCAGTTTTGACTATGTTAGGTCACAGATACCTTCAATTACAACACCTCATTTTTACTTTTTTGTGTTTAACTAGGTGGCGCTATACATGAAATGAGTGGTTATGGAATGAGTTGACATGGCCCTTGAGATCAACATACAAAAAAAAAATGGTCCTCCTAAACCCTACGGTTTTCGAGATATTCACAGAAAACTGTGTCTGCCCTACCCTCCTTTCGGGGGGTCCAGTCCAGCGGGGGGGCTACAGATCAAAACGAAAAACGATGGTTCCATGCTATCCATGTGGGGTTACATGCCCACCAAGTTTCGTGTACCCCGGTCTTTCAGTGTCCCGGGACTCATTGACGGAAATTTGGGCATGCGAAAAAGAAAAAAAAAAAAAAAAAAAAAAAAAGAAAAAAAAAAAAAAATCTGACTAAACCTATATGACCGCCGCTTCGCTGCGCGGCGGTCATAATTAACTGATCAAATGACTGACAAAATGATAGCTGCTCATAGTTCTGAAAGTACCATGTTGACTTTGTGCTGTCTTCTTCTCCAGCCATCCCTTTCCTTTCCTCTAATTTCACCTGAAATTACCCTTAAGACTATTACCCAAAATAAACCAGTAAGACTATCTGCACTGCAGAGAAGGAATGTAGCTTTTGGTGCCAGAATGGCAATTGTCTCTCTTAAATCACACAGTATTTGGCAGAGCAGCGGCCAGTGCATAAGGAAAGTGCTTTGTATGAAACCCACCATATGGTGTGAATGTATGAAGATTGTGACTGGTGATTTACAGAAGCAGTCATTCTTTGTAATCTCTGCTGTCTCTGTCGATTAAAACTGCACCACTGGATTGGTGCCACTGAATAAGAGTTAGTTCATAGTGGCTTCAGCTTGCTCATCTGTGGCCAACACCACTGGAGGACACCATAGGCCTAATTAGGGTCCTATTAGTTATATGTTCACTGAAATGGTAATTGAACCAACAGCCAATCAAATTACACTCATTGCCTCTATGTTCCTGAAACTACTGTTGAATGGTGGAATAAGTGTGGCTCGGCCCATGACCAAGATGTATTATCAATGGAGGTTTTTGAGGTATACAAACTGGACAGACGGAGGAAGAATTTTGATCAGTATTGCTGTTGTTTGCGCTGGGTGATACCAGACCTGCACATTTTTATTTTTATATTTATCTATCTATCTATTTATTTTTAAATGATTGAAAATGATCTGGAATTAGTCTTCTGGTTCTTTGGATCATTTATTTAATCAATGTGAAGCACATACAAAAGCTATTTTGCAAAACCATGCACCTTTTGCACTTATATTTTACAAAATATTGCACTGGGCAATGCTGGGGTCTGCATTAGGCAAGTCACTTCCCTGTACATCTGAGTGATTGATGGATGTCAACTCCCTCACTTTTGTTTTGGAGAGCGTTTTCACGTTTTAATCTGCAAATCAGATGTGAATTCGACTTTACAGTAAGATACATTACATTACATTTTGGCTGACGCATTTGTACATTCCATGTCTTTCTTTTATATGCAGTACCTCTGATGGTCAGGAGATGGCGAAGTATATTTAGAGAGAGGCCTGTTCTGTCAGAAGATGGACAGATTGAATATATGTTGTCTGGCTTTACTTCCTGTACTCCTTCGTCTTACAATGTTTCAAAGTTGTATTATCTACTTGCAAACAGACAGAACACCCAGAGGTAACACCCTGCATTACTGACAATCATGCTGTAGGGTGAAGTCTCACGTATGAGATAAAATGACTCTGTCATGCCCACACTCTGTCTCTGACATTTAGGGCAAAGTTGTGCTAGTATTGGAGCCACACAGAGATCCACCCAACCTGTCCGACTGGTTTTTGGGTTTCTGTTTGTGTATGCTGGTTGTTCTCTTCCTGGGCAGAAGGGCAGTAAAACCCCAGGCCTGAATGCTAGTTGTAGTTCTATCAGCTGACCTCACATTTCCCATTATTCAAATGGACAAAGATTCAAAGAACAGGAAGAGTTCTGGCAGCCTGGCTATGAATATCCTGCTGTGACTATGCCCTATGTGGCCCACATGCCTACTGTTGACTTAAACAAGAGGTATAAGGAAAATGGAACTTGTAAACAAGCTGACATAAAAAGATAAAATAACAAGAGACATGCATAATGTATATCTGAGAGGTTTAATTAATAGGATCTACCTGCATAAATTGAAAATAAAGTTTTAAAAATTCTCATCATTGTCGCCGCTCTGTGTCACTGGACCAGTGCAGTAAGGCAAAGCTCCGTTGTGGGTCAGTGAGGAGTGGACACACTAGAACATACATGTACGCTCTGCCCTAATTCACTCTAGTGTTTTGTTTAATATATTCTTGCAGCAATTAAGGTATCTGCATGTGTAATGTTAGTGTGGAGAGCAACATTTCTTTTCAGATTAACTTAATTGTGAGGAAATGGCAATGGTTGGTTGTTGTTGATTATGATATATTTGCTGGTGTTTGCTGGTCTCTCATTTCTGTATGTATAATACAGTATCCCACACAGGATCACACTTGATACAGCAGATAAAAAAGAGGGCACACCACTCAAGACATAGCTGGATGACAGTCCAGAAGGCTAGAGTGACAGATGTCAAGTTGAAGTGACATGGTGCTTTGGGATGCAGAGTGCAAATCCACATACAATAATAAGGTGAATAATACTAGTATGAGTGGCACAAAAAAAACATGTCAGTCAACATGTATTGCTGAAACTACAAGCTGAAGATATGGTAGATGGGCAGATTATGTGAAGCTCATGGTATGAGATATTGTGCCCTGAGCCATACTGAAACCACATGTTGAAGTTTCCGTAGTCGGAATGGTGAAGCTGTTTTTCTGTCTGTCAAAGGCCTTGATAGATGAAAAAAGATACGATGGTGGCATTGCAACCACTCCTCTTGTCCCTCTATCAGATGTGAGTTAAAGACAGTAGGGTGAAGCAGCTGAGAGAAGTCTTGCCGTTTCAGCCGCTGGGAGAAGTCTTGCTGTTTCAGCCGCACCACTGTTTTCTGGGGAATGGCTGCATGATTGGGAATACATGAGTCTACACATCTCATCAAATCTGATGTACAAATCTGAGATCATCTGAGATTTATTTGTGCACCCTGGAGTGTGTTGGACCACCATGAGGGGCAAGCTGGAGATACTGGCCATGGTGTTCGGCATCCTCGGCCTGGTCGGCGTGGCCACCAGCACTGGTCTGCCCATGTGGCGGGTCACAGCCTTCATCGGCTCCAACATCATCGTCATGGAGACGATGTGGGAGGGCCTGTGGATGGCGTGCTACCGGCACGCCGACATCCAGATGCAGTGCAAGGTCTACGACTCGCTGCTCATCCTCAATTCGGACATCCAGGCGGCCCGCGGCCTCATGTGCGCCGCCCTCGTCCTCTCCTGCATCGCCCTGCTGGTCTCCGCCTTCGCCCTGCGCTGCACCAACTGCTGCCGCGATGACGAGCGGGGTAAAAACATCACACTGGCCGTGGGAGGCTGCCTCTACCTGCTGTCCTGCTTGGCTACGCTCGTGCCCGTCAGCTGGACCGCTCACACCATCATTCGGGACTTCTACGACCAGCAGGTAATGGAGTCGCAGAAGAGGGAGCTGGGACAGGCGCTGTACGTGGGCTGGGTGTCGGCCGCGGCGCTGCTGGTGGCCGGCGCCCTGCTGCTGGCCCGCTACGCCCCCCGCAGCAGGAAAGAGGACTCTGAGTACGCCCACGCTCCGGCAACGGAGAATGAGGATGAGGTGGCGGTGAAACCAGAGAGGCAAGCGTCAAGCCTCTACCGCGAGAGCCAATATGTTTGAACAGGCAGGAGGGACAGAATGGAAGAAATAGTAAACTATCACTATTCTTATTTTTAAAGTTCTAACATTTACACACTCTTAAAACGAACTTGTTGAAAACAACACAGCTTGCGTTGTTTTTAACACATCTCTGTGTCCAGATAGGGACAACACATTCATTTTAAGAGTGCAGTATTTTGCACACTGCTGTTTTTCTTATTGTCACCAATAAGTATTTATTGTACTCTGTTTTCTCTGTTATACTGTATGCAAAACTTTTCATTAAAAGCACTTTAAGGAATCCTCTCTTATGCTTGGTGTTATGAGTGATGTTTATTATATATATTATAAGGAATTATTATGTTGACTGAATTGTCTTTTATTGCTATTGAATAAACATGTTACATGTGGAAACGTGTAATAGATCATAAAGACTTACTTCAACCAATAAAAGGGCACTGTCATTTTGTGGCAAGTTACAAATGCAATGTTATAATCACTGCAATGACTTTTTAGCACTTCACTTGGTGAAGTGCTAAAAAGGGGATGTAATTGTATGTAATTGTAATTGATATGGGATGTAATTATAATCAAATTGTTTGGTAGTAAAATGGTTTCTCTTTCATTAGATGTAATGAAAATATTTTTCATTCTGCACTACAAAAAATGTATGATATAAATACAGGAACTGAAACTGACTGTTATCTGTTTCTGTCTGTGGCATGCAAAGATAATCTCCTACCCCCCACACATCCCTATGACCTCAACTCTCTTTCACACACACACACACACACACACACACACACACACACACACACACACACACACACACACACACACACACACACATACCACAAACTAGGTGGCATCACTCCAGCCAGCATGACATAACATAATAGAAGCACAGCTATCTGATAAGGCCTGCTTGTTTTTTCAGCCCCCAGAGTGTCTCAGATGTCTCTCATTTACACTTGGCCCAGGATCCTTTTACACTGGAGACAGACAGATAAAGACATGCCAGCCGTTCTCACCCAGGCAAGGATGAGAGGAGGAGCAGGCCCACAGTGTCATGTGTTGGCACGTGGGGGAGATGAGAGACAAAACAGTGTTGATGGGTCGCCATTTACAGATACTGTAACTGTCATTACTAAAGAGTTTCATGTAATGCATTTTGTTTACTGTTAAAAGATGCTGCAAGTTTAGGTTGACTTTACTGTAATTTGTACACATGAAACAGTCATTTGAATGGTATAGAGATAGAAGAGCACAACAGTATAAGCTGAATTTGAGCATCAGTTTTGGTATGTGGGAAAGTATTTACATGTAGGGCAGTTTCTTTCACTGATGGGAAACTGTACATTTTACTTCCCCTTACTTGAGAACCATTCTGGATTATGTTGCCGTATCAATTTTGTATATTGTATATAATTTATGCAATTCAATGAAGAACATGTTAACTTTTACAATAAGGATGATTAATTAACTTTGAAGGCACATCCGGCTTCCAATATTCCCTGAGACACACCAATGACAACAACAGTTTTCACCTCTGTTTTTTTTAAAAGAGAGCCAGTATCACCAGTTTCTCTGTCTTGGGTTAATCAGATGCGTTGAAGGCAACCAAACCAGTCTGATGGCATTGCATCATTAACATATTTTCTTGGGGTGTAAAAACCCTTGACCCATTCCTCCGCGCTCATTTTGACTCAAGCTGCAGAGAGACACGTAGAGAGAGAGAGAGGCAATCAGAGGACGGCAGAGACTGGACACTCTTCCCCACTGATCTTGGCTGGTCTGTCCCCGTAAATCCCAGCCATCATGGCTTACTCAGCCCCTGGGTCCTACGTGGACAAGTCCTACATGGACCGCTCGTACGGGAAGTCGTATGGAGGCAGTGCCTACACGGGCGCGTACGATGAGAAGGCTGCCAAGGCGGCGAGCGAGACGATCTACGAGCAGCAGCTGGCGATGGAGAAGAAGAAGCGTCAGGACGCGCTGTGCTGCGACGTGGTGGCGCTGGTCGTCGGCTTCATAGGCCTGATCGGCGTGGCGGCCGTCACTGGCCTGCCCATGTGGAAGGTGACCGCCTTCATCGAGGAGAACATCATCGTCATGGAGACCCGCTGGGAGGGCCTGTGGATGAACTGCTACCGGCAGGCCAACATCCGCATGCAGTGCAAGGTGTACGACTCCCTGCTGTTCCTCCCGCCAGACCTCCAGGCGGCCAGGGGCCTCATGTGCGCCTCGGTGGCCCTGTCCACGTTCGCCTTCGTCGTGTCGGCCGTGGGCCTCCGCTGCACCAAGCTGGTGGACTCGCGTCCGCGCACCAAGCACATCGTGCTGGTGACCGGTGGCTGCCTGTACCTCATGGGCTGCATCACCACCATCATCCCCGTCTCCTGGACGGGCCACGTCATCATCCAGGACTTCTACAACCCGCTGCTGATCGACGCGCAGCGCCGCGAGCTCGGCGAGGCGCTCTACATCGGCTGGGTGACCTCGGCGCTCCTCTTCTCGGCCGGCATCATTCTCCTGTGCCGCCACGCGCCCCGCGCCAATGACGAAGAGGACCCCAGCCAGGTGATCTACAGGGCTGGCTCCGCGTATGGCAACTACCGGCCGTACACCTACCAACCATACTCCTACCAGCCGCCCGGATACTACCAGCCTAACTACGGTGCTCCCCAGCCTAACTACGCCGCTCCTCCGCCCGGATCAATGGTGTACACGCCGGTGCAGTACACCTGAGTGGAGCGTGATAGACTGTGACTGTGTGGAGTGTGACTGTAACAGGGTGTCTGATGAGCGACAGTGGCTCCTTATGCTTCAATGCAATAAGGCCAGGCTGCAGTAAAAGGAGCAAAGAAATGACATAAAAACAAGCATTGGACTTGGTTGAGAGACCCAGTTTTCCAGTTTTGCTTTTCATGTCTAGTAATTTAACATGTCTCAGTGAGACGGTCAGCGTTACATTTTCTAATCATTGTCCTAATCTGAGCTTTGTTGTTTCCTGTATTTTACATCACTTAGGCTTTATTAGTAATTCTGTTGCTGAGAATATCTGCTGAAGGGTCGTATAGTCACTTAGGCTTTCTTTAAGTCAATTAACTGTGTGAGTGTGTGATTTATGACATGGCGGTGTTTGGAGTAATTATGTTGTGTTGAGTGGCTGCTAAATGTTCCTGAGGTAAACCATTGTTTACTCTGACTACCCCTCCTTTGCCATGAGGACCTGATGCACTGTGTGATATTTGTGACCTATTTTGTACTGTATATAGTTTCGATTGTACGTTTTGCATTTATTACTACATTGTCTATAATGCACTGGTCTAAGTGGATGACAAATCAACATAAAATGAACAGACTTCAAAACATGAGCGTTTCAGTGTGATGATATCAGACATACCTGAGGCTGCTGCACCCCCTCACCTGATCACAGGCTGAACCGGTTTGACCTGTTTGTGGCCATTTTGATGTCATACTCTGTGGGTGAAAACAAGGCCATCGCTTGAGCATTGTCACTGGAAAGGGACAAGAAATGGCCCAACCGGTAGTCACACCTGCTTCAGGAAGTTTGATCATGCACACTGGGGCACAGGGGCGGACTGGGACCAAAAATCGGCCCTGGCATATTTGGCCTAAGCGGCCCTCAAATCGGTCAGGCACACCTTAAATACAAAATCTTTGCATTACCCTTAAATATGCATATATTTTCAACTGTCATGGAGCACTGAAAGTGATGTAGTCCTCATTGGTTATCACTCTCTGACTGATCAGAGGTAGGCATGGAGCATATGATCTCCATATTCAAGTAGGCTAACAAGCAATTATTAAAGAAGAGTTTCTGCTTGAATTCAAAGTATCATTTCAAAATTAAATAGGCTATTGACAGCAGCACCAAAAATTACTGAAGCCTATGTGTAAAGAGTTAAATTACCCAGATTGTCTTAAGACATTAATGTATTGTATACCATTTATCACTGTAGGACAACTGAAACAACACAAACAGGGCTGTTGCCGGAAATATTTTTTTCCTGTAGGCTACAATATACTACCTACCTACATTGTTGGTACATTTTGGAACAGTACAGCTACATGAACTAATTATCTTTAGTGTCTTCCTAGTAGCCTATCGTATAGGTTATATATACTGTAGCTTAGTTGGCTTGTGCATGACGTGACGTTTTGTAACCTACATTTCCGTCAGTCTTATAGTCTTTTAGCCCTTCTTTACCATGATAACCCTTCCAAGATAGGACCCTTCTCTACTTTGAGAGACCAACCACCACTCATGCCATCGATGTTGAATTTTGGGCGTCTGACGGAAACTGATCAAACGTCGATTTGACACTATTTTGCTGTCCGGGTTTGCAAATCATTCATTTAGAAAATTGAAGTTGCGCTATTTGTTATTATAATCACAGCACGGCCTTACTATGTTATCATTAGACTACCATATCATTACATTATCGCAACTAATAAGTCATAATCATCATAGTCAGCATGGCTTGCATGTCACACCCTACCTGTTCCACCACTGAGTTCTTATCATGTAGCCTAAACTAGGCTCGCACTATCCACCTTGCAATATTGTATTTTTGAAGCTTCTACATTGGTGTTAATTTTGCACAATTGTCACTACCGGCACCCGCCGCGATTTCGTGTAGGCAACTTCGATTAACTTTAGATGCGCTCACATAATCCTGGTTCTGAGCCAAAATGGGAGGGGTGGGGCCTGACATGAGCTGTTATTGGATCAGTCCAGTGTCAATATTGAAATGTAACCAATGGGCTGCTCTCATTCGAATTCCATGCCATCACAGTGATCGCCCCAGCAAAACTCTACGTGCTGGTCATCTACCGCCCTCCAGGCCAACTACGCGACTTTATTGACGAACTTGACACTCTGCTATCCTCCATCCCTGAGCATGACTGTCCGCTTCTTGTTCTCGGTGATATGAACATCCACTTAGATGCCCCAGGCTCAGCGGACTTTTTGGCCCTGGTCCACTCCTTTGACCTCGAACTGGTTCAAAGCCCACCGACTCACAAAGCTGGCAAAGAGCTTGACTTGATCTTCACTCGGAACTGCAGCACAGACACCCTCATGGTGACGCCTCTCCATCTTTCTGACCACTTCTTCATCCAGTTCAACGTCAGCCTGTCAGAACAGCCTCCGGCTCCTCAGCCGATGGTCACGTTCCGCCGCAACATCCGGAACCTGTCTCCAACGCACTTCTCCTCTGTGGTTGCCTCCGGTCTACCTCCACTCAACACCTTCTCCTCACTGGAGGTCAATGAAGCCACTGACTCGCTCTGCTCCACACTGACCTCGTGTCTAGACGAGCTGTGCCCTCTTACCACAAGGCCAGCTCGATCTAAACATTCTCATCCATGGCTAAATGATACCCTCCGATCGCAGCGCACCAAACTCAGAGCCGCGGAGAGGAAATGGCACAAATCCAAACTAGCTGACGACCTCAAAAACTACCAGATACTCCTGACCTCCTTCTCAGCCAGCATCACTGCTGCTAAGACTGCTTTCTACAATGACAAAATCAACAGCGCTACAGACACTCAAAAACTTTTCTCAACCTTCAAATTGCTACTCAACCCTCAGCTGCCTCCTCCTCCATCCAGCCTTACTGCAGATACCCTCGCCTCATTTTTTACAAACAAAGTGGCGGCAATCAGCAGTCAATTCTCTACATGCCCACTCAACGCATCTGACTCAGATACCGCACTCCTACAACCTCTAGGGACTGCTGGAACATCTTTTTCAGCATTCACGCCTCTCTCCGAGAATGAAGTGTCCAGACTCCTGACATGCAGCCGTCCTACCACATGCTCGCTGGACCCTATACCTACGAGCCTACTTCAGTCCATCAGCCCGACCATCGCTCCAGCTATCACACATGTGATCAATGCCTCGCTAACCTCCGGCACATTTCCAACAGCATTCAAAATGGCCCGGGTAACACCGTTACTTAAGAAAGCTTCTCTCAACCCTGCTCAAGTCGAGAACTACCGCCCTGTCTCACTACTGCCTTTCCTATCCAAAGGCATTGAACGAGCAGTCTCCAAACAGGTCTCTGACTTCCTTTCACAGAACAACCTTCTGGATCCAAATCAGTCTGGGTTCAAAAGCGGCCACTCTACCGAAACGGCTCTGCTGTCTGTAACAGAAGCCTTAAAAGAAGCCAGGGCGACCGCTCGGTCATCAGTACTCATTCTGCTTGACTTATCGGCTGCCTTTGACACGGTTAATCACCGTATCCTTCTCTCTATACTCGCTGACATGGGAATCTCCGGTTCTGCTCTCTCCTGGTTTGAATCCTACCTCACAGGACGCTCGTTTAACGTATCATGGCTTGGTCAGCTATCCGCACCTCACCATCTCACCACAGGGGTCCCCCAGGGCTCAGTGCTGGGCCCCCTCCTCTTTGCTATCTACACCACCTCCTTGGGACAGATTATCCGTTCACACGGCTTCTCATACCACTGCTATGCAGACGACACACAGCTCTATCTGTCCTTTCCACCTGACGACCCCCTGGTTTCAGCACGGATCTCGGATTGCCTTTCAGACATAGCTACATGGATGAAGGCACACCACCTCCAGCTGAACCTCTCAAAGACTGAACTGCTGGTCATCCCAGCTAAACCTACCATACACCACGACATCAACATCAAATTTGACTCCCTGTCTGTTTCACCGACCAGGACTGCAAGAAATCTAGGAGTTGTTCTTGACAACCAACTAAACTTCTCAGATCATGTTGCCTCAGTCGCCCGGTCATGCCGTTTTGCACTCTACAACATACGGAAAATCAGGATTTACTTGACTCAAGATGCTACCCAACTTCTGGTTCAGGCAATAGTCATCTCACGACTCGACTACTGCAATGCCCTCCTGACAGGTCTCCCAGCCTGCGCAGTGAAACCACTTCAGATGATCCAGAACGCGGCGGCGCGCCTGGTCTACAACCAACCCAAAAGGGCACATGTTACCCCGCTGCTCATCCAGCTACACTGGCTACCTATGGCGGCCCGCATCAAATTCAAGTCTCTAACGCTTGCCTACAAAGTAGTCTCCGGTTCTGCTCCCACCTACTTGAATGCCCTCATACAGACTTACACTACCTCCAGACCGCTGCGCTCCTCTGACGAACGACGTCTAGCTCTACCACCGGTACGCTCAAGCCAATCCAAACTTTTCTCATCTGTTGTTCCTCGTTGGTGGAACACACTGCCAGTTCCTACAAGGGCAGGGACATCCTTTTCCACTTTCAAAAAACTCCTGAAGACCCAGCTCTTTAGAGAACATCTACTCTCATAGCAACACTTACAACAAGTCTTACTGATCCTAGCACTCACCAGCCGTTTTAAACTGACAAGTAACTATTAAAAACAGCACTCACCGACGCACTTATTCTTACTGTACTCTAATGTTTTTTTTTAAACTGTCCTAAAATTGTGAGAATTGTTCTAAAAACTTACTGTTTACCATGTTGTTAGTCGCTTTGGTTAAAAAGCGTCAGCCAAATGTAATGTAATGTAATGTAATGTAATGTAATGTAATGATTGTCCTTCCTTTGGCCCGATCGTTGGCCAAAATAATTAAATTATATATAGCCTATTCTATCGGCCCAAAAGGTGCGTCGGCCCACCGGGAAAATGCCCGGTATGCCAGATGGCCAGTCCGCCCATGCTGGGGCAGATGACAAACATAGCTTGGTGACAAATTATTTCATGGTGTGACAAAGCTGCTTAGTTACTAAGTGCAAAGGTTTGAATCACATTTGTGTGTCTTATATTGGTGAGAAATGTGGGCAGTACACCACAGAAGTAATAGAAAGATAAAGACAAAGACAAAGACAAAACAATTCAGTTCTTAATAGATTCCAAGAATCATCTGAATCATCATTCCTCGATATACACGCTAAAACAAAACTGTGTTGTTACAAACATGCCGATGGGCCTTTTTATAATGCATTGAGTACTAATAATAGCTGGAGTAGTATATTCCTTTAGAAAAGGAATAAGGACACCATCAGAATCCTGTTTCTTAAGTTATTATCATTCACCTCAAGGCCGTAGCCATAGACTCAACAGGTGGAGATGGATGGCTGTTTATATGTTCTCTTTTTAAATCAGTGTCTAATAGTATTATATAGCCATGTTCTTCCCCTTTTCATATTATTCTATCTAATGACATTGATTAGAGATGAATAAATTACAACCATAACTATGATGATATGAACAAAAGTCTATGCGTTGTTATAGTAAAAATAAGTCCAGATATTGTGGCCAATTTGTTTTCTTTTTTTAATTTTAAAACTTGGTCGTGCAAAATTTGCATGTTTGCTCTACTTTCTTCTAATTTTGCCCCTTTGGCCTATGTGCGGCCAGATTACCATGGTTCAATATGATAATGTAAACAGTATTCAAACCAAAACAACTGCACCCTAGACTAAGCTATGGCTAATTTAAACAGGATATGTCTTTATTTCCTCTTTGCTCCTTTCCATCTTGTATCCCTGCCCATTGGCATCATCATGTGCTCTCTCTCTACTATGAATGCACCAGTGTGAAAACATTAGAAATATTGTTGGTAAAAAGTTTCTTGCGTGATGTTCAGAACTGGACAACTAGCCATTTCTGTAGCCAGTTCTATTGGTAAATTTCTTGGAGGCCCTGTACATAGTGCAATGTGTTGCAGACTGGTTTGCTTTCACCAAAAATGTTTGCTCTGACTTCATGCAATTACTGACACATTTAGCAAAATATTGTTTGTTAACCATAAAGACAGACATTCTGGGTATTATCCTGTCCATATACCACACACTACCTGCATGAAAATATTTACTGACATGGGACATGGATATCACCGTGGGTTATCCAAATAAACCCACCTATCAGACTTTGTGTTGGTTTTTCTCAGAAATGCTAACACCCAAGTCCATCTCTAAATGTGTGTGTGGCGGATAGAATTTCATCCCATTCAGAGTTCCTAGGAAGAACTGGTTACATCAGCAAGTCATTACTATTGTTTTCATTACAGTTGGACAGTGGTGAGATAACACAAACAGTCAAGTCACTGCACCCTTCACCCCTATCTCACAATACTATAGTAAGGAAGATCAGAATCCCATGTTGTTTTTTCGCCCCTGCCCCTTCAAACAGTCTGTGTCTGCTATTGTTACAGAAACTGTTAATTAATGCTAACTCTATAAATGTGTTGTGTGTGTGTGCGTGTGTGTGTGTGTGTGTTTGTGAGTGTGTGTGTGTGTGCGTGTGTGTGTGAATGGGAATCTCTATTCTGGGTCATCTCAATTGTGTAAACATCAATTTTGATACACTCATGGTTCGGCTAATTCATGGTTAATTCACACATGTGTAAAATAATGTATTATTTTATCCCAGTGTAAATCTGTGGGTTCTTTCATCACATTCTTTCATTTGACCCCTTGATCATTTAGTTAGTTTAAGACCCTTGAAATCATAGTCGGGCAGCCGTGGCCTATACTGGTCAGGGCTTCGGGCTTGGAACTGAAGGGTTGCCGGTTCGATCCACGACCAGGACAAATGTGGCCGTGGGAAGTGGTTGACCACTGCTTTCCCATGCTCACATCCACGGCTGAAGTGGCCTTGAGCAAGGCACCTAACCCCTCACTGCTCCCCGAGCGCCGCTGAAGCAAGGCAGCTCACTGCTCCGGGTTAGTGTGTGCTTCACCTCACTGTGTGCTTGTTGTGTGCTACACCTCACTGTGTGTTCACTGTGTGCCCTGTGTGTTCACTAATTCACAGATGGGATAAATGCAGAGACCAAATTCCTTGTATATGCAAGTATACTTGGCCTAAACCTGATTTACATTTACATTTACATGCTGGCCAAAGTGTGAACATACCAGTTCTCCAATGGATTGGTTGTTGTGCTTCAACAGTGCTGGCATCTATATTTTCTCTCTGTTTACTTTATCTTCCATTTTAGTGGTGGTGGACCCTCCCAACAGGTAACGTGTGAGAGAAAATGGAGACTTCTGAATAAACAATGATGTGGCTTAGCTCAGCTCCCAGGATTGGTCTACAAAGAGTGAGCAGAGAAAGAGAGTGAGAGACAGAGAGAGAGAGAGGGCAGAGAGAGAGAGAGAGAGAGAGAGAGAGAGAGAGAGAGAGAGAATGAGAGAGGTCCAAGGGGATTCAATTTCATAGCAACAGACCACAGATCCCTCCCCTTTCATTTATTCCCCATTGCTGACCTGAGCCTGAGCCTAAGGGAGAAGGAGGAGGCTTCGGGAGCAGGTGTATATGTGTCAGTCTACTCCTCCACAGGGATGCAAAACCTCTCCACAGGGAAGTCGCTGCCTCACTGCCTCAGACACAGTGCGCAGTTTCCAACAGCCGCCACATATAGACCATACACACACACACACACACACACACACACACAGGCCAACAACCACCCAAAGGATCAACAAACCAGAGCCAGACAGAGAAGAGAGGAATAAGGACCACCTGCCTCCAACATTCAGATGAGTACATGCTGGAACTAGAAGAGGAGAATCAGAAAGA
This sequence comes from Alosa sapidissima, assembly GCF_018492685.1. Taxonomy (NCBI): domain Eukaryota; kingdom Metazoa; phylum Chordata; class Actinopteri; order Clupeiformes; family Clupeidae; genus Alosa; species Alosa sapidissima. Next base: position 14,972,069 of record NC_055971.1, on the reverse strand, counting down.
CCTGGCGTAGATGTTTAGTCTCTGAGTCTCACACCAAAGGCAGGACAACAGAGCTCAGGGCTGTTGAGCTTTTCCCAGGACAGACTGTTGAGAACACTGTGAGTAAGAGAGGGAGATAGAGGAGCTGAAGGACCAAAGGAGAAGCAGAGTGAGAGGATGCCCAACGCGGCGCTGGAGGTGGCGGCCCTGTGCCTGACGCTCATCGGCCTCATCGGCTGTGCAGCCAGTACGGGCATGCCGCAGTGGCGTGTGACGGCCTTTATTGGTGAGAACATCATCGTCATGGAGACGCGCTACGAGGGTTTGTGGATGAACTGCTTCCGGCAGGCGGACATCCGCATGCAGTGCAAGGTGTACGACTCGCTGCTGGCCCTGCCGCCGGACCTCCAGGCGGCCCGAGGGCTGATGTGCTGCGCGGTGGCGCTGGGTGGCCTGGGCTTCCTGGTCAGCATCGTGGGCATGCAGTGCACGGGCTGCATCCGCGACAACGACGGCGCCAAGCGCATGGTGCTCATCATCGCCGGCTGCATGGTGATTGGCGCGTGCGTCTGCTGCATCGTCCCCGTCTCCTGGACGGGCCACGTCATCATCCGCGACTTCTACAACCCGCTGCTGATCGACGCGCAGCGCCGCGAGCTCGGCGAGGCGCTCTACATCGGCTGGGTGTCCTCCGCCTTCCTGTTCGCCGGCGGCTGCGTGTTCGTCTGCTGCAGCATTCCCCGCGACGACGACTACGACGACCCACGGAAGGCGTACCGCAAGGCCCCGTACACGCCCTACGTGTCCTACACGCCTCAGCCACTGCTGCCCGCACCCGTGGCCAGGCCCCAGACCATGTACAGCTACCCATCCCGGCAGCCCTCCGTGCAGTACTCCGTACAGCCCTCCAGACAGCCCTCCTTCCAGCATTCCATCCCGCAGTCCCTGCCACCGTCCATGCCGCCGTCCATGCCGCCATCCAGGCAGCCGTCCCTGCAGCCCTTCAGGCACCCGTCAATCCACAGCAAAGTGGCCTATCTGTAAACGTCCAGCACCAGCCACAGACCTCAGCAGACCTGGAGCATGGAGCCATAGCTGCCTCCGGACTGGATCTGTTCTTTGTCCCACATTTCATCTTAAATAAGGAAGTAATGACTTTTACAGTATGACTGTGGAAGAGATTTTGTATTCTACATGATTTACTTTTACATTTCAACACTATAGACACAGTCCTAGATGGTGAAAGAAGGATTGGGAATTGTGTCATAACCTGATTCTCTGCTTACAAAAAAACATCAGCAATTATTGGTATGTATAGAATTCCAAGAGAAAATCTAACATTATTTTTGGTAAATTGTTAATCAACTGCCTGTTAATGCACACAGTTGACAGAAATTCCTGAATGATGACCATCATTTTGTTCACAAGTGTGCAAAAAGCCACTGATATTTGATATGGCATTGAATATACAGAGTACAGTATACTTTCTTGCAGTTTCAGTTATTTACATTCTCTTTGCATTAAAACATTTACATTCAAATTGACACTTTGTTCAAAAATATTAACAACATTTTGTTAGTGATTTAATAAAAAATTATATTTGTTAGCATAGCATGCGGGGAGAATGTGGTGACATGGCAAGTCTTTGTTTTCCTTCTCTTTGTCTTGAGTGTTGTTTACAGGAGTGTCATGGTGATCTGTGTGTCCTACGGCCTCAGTATCTGTTGAGGACAAGCCTGGATTACATGTGGAGTGCTGTTCTACAGCAAAGTGAATGAGGGTGTTACACATTTTTAATGTTGATGTATTGCCTCAGTTGATATGTTTTATAATGTGGGACGTGGGTGTCAATTAATTAATGTCTTCAAAAGAGTTGTTGTCTACAGCAGGAGACATTTATCTAGCACTTCCTTGTAGAAACGCAGCATGTTATGGTCCATGACTACAGCAACAGGGTTTGCCTGGGGCAACATCCTAGTCAATGGTTACTTAACTAAGGACTGGCCATAATGGGGACAAAAGCATTGGTATGAGTAGTTTGACCATTTAGGTAAAAAGAAAGGTACACAGGCTGACTAAGGGTCTAACAAAATAACAGGTTGTGTATGTAAGAATAAAATCTGAGTTAGTGACAGTTTAGCGATCAAACAGGCGAAGGCCACTCCCATTCACATAGCTATTTGTTTAAAGATTACTAACAGTGACACTGCAGGAAGACTGACTTAAAAATAGTTTAACACTCCCAAAAGTTTGTAAGTGGACCATAGATTAATGATTAATGTATAACTTGGTGTAAAATAAAGTTTCACACATGATTTGACTTATCAAGCTGTTTATCACTTTGTAATTATCACTCAATTATCATGTTATTATCTATTTAGCTGTGATGAGAAACAACAAGTTTGACTTTCCACCTCTCAACAGAAATAAACTGCATCTTACAAGTGTGCTAGCCAATAACAAACAATCAGGTGTCAGTTGTCCTCTTGAAGTATCAACAAACACTGACAGCATTTATCTTGTTTATTTTATATTGCATTAAATGCAATTCAAAGACAATGTTATCTCAGTACGATGACCGTCCATCAGAACTGTCATTATAAATGTAACAATTCAATCAGGAAAAATGCCTTTGCTAAGGAACTCTACCTCTCCCTAGTGGTGACAGAGAGTGCTACATCTGGGAAATTATTTTCCTCTTTTGACTTTGTGTGTGTTTGAACAAACACACACAAATTCAGACTCTTAAGGCCAACACCCACTGGCAACGACATTCACATCATTGGATTTGAAGCTCGAGAGATACAATTTTTTTCCAAATTTTGACATTGATGCCTGTCAGACTCTACCAGTGGGCTTTGCCCTGTTAAAAGTAATAAGGCTCTAAACTTTGCTGTCACCTGACGCGCATCAGACTCCTTATGCTGCTGCTATATTGTTACCGCATTTGTGTGAATTGTAAACTGTTCCAGTGATTAAATGGTGCTAGTACCAGACACGTGATGTTTTGGAAATCAGGAGCCGAGAGGCCTGAGCCAGCATGGCCGGAGGAACAGTAAACACACCATCAGCAGAGACCCGGTTGACCCCCATCCCTCTGGACCAATCACAGCCGCCTGTGGCTGCTCTCCCAAAACAGACCCATAGTGCCGCTCTCATTCTCATGAACAAACGACTTCACATTTCACCTGAGAGAGAGCGAGAGAGCTGGGTGGAGAGGTGCTCACAACGGGGCGTCAGTGTGGCACTAATGCTCTTATTCTGGGACTGCTTCCAACACCTCCATCTTAAGGGCCGCTCTGGAGCTAAGCACAGGGGAATTCGTGCTGCTTTTGGTTCAGTCATTTAATGGTAATTAGTTTTGAGAGGATACTGATATACAGTACTTGAGTATAGAGGACAGGGGGAAGAGAAGAGAGGAGGGTGAAAAACGGAGAGAGGAGTGAAGGAGAAGGGATAAACAGGCTGAAGTAAGGAGTGACAACGAAAAGGATGGTGCAAGGATCATCTGAGCTCATCGCCGTGTGCCTTGCCGTGGTCGGCCTCTTCGGGGCGGCCGCCGTCACTGGAATGCCCATGTGGAAGGTCACAGCCTTCATCGAGGAGAACATCATCGTCATGGAGACCCGCTGGGAGGGCCTGTGGATGAACTGCTACCGGCAGGCCAACATCCGCATGCAGTGCAAGGTGTACGACTCCCTGCTGTTCCTCCCGCCAGACCTCCAGGCGGCCAGGGGCCTTATGTGCGCCTCGGTGGCCCTGTCCGGCGTGGGTCTGCTGCTGGCCCTGGCAGGCCTGCAATGCTTCTCCTGCTTGCGGGAGCAGCCACGGCTGAAGCGCACCCTGCTGATGGTGGCGGGCGGCATGCAGCTTCTGGCATCCGTCTGCGTCTTCATCCCCGTCTCCTGGACGGGCCACGTCATCATCCGCGATTTTTACAACCCGCTGCTGATCGACGCGCAGCGCCGTGAGCTCGGGGAGGCGCTCTACGTCGGCTGGGTGACTGGCGCTGTCCTGTTCGCCTCGGGCCTGGCGTTCCTGTGTCGCCGGCACGCCTTAACCGAGCAGGGCTCGTTAGACGTGTACCATCCCGGTGCCAAGCCCACCCTCACCCGCTTCCACCCACTGTCCAGCACGGTCAGCTCGGTCGGACACCAGCCACTGCTGATGGACCAGACCAGCTTACTCCACCCACATCCATCAGTCCACAGCATGGCTATCACACCTCAAGGAGGATACCCTCAACCCACCCAGTACCACCCGCAGTTCATTCCCTCTGGAGCACCTATGTTGTATAATGGAAGCATCATGGCATCGCACCCATCCTCATATGCATCTCATGTAGTTGGGGGACAGGTGACCCCGATAGAATTTCTCTACCACAGCCAGCAATCCACACCTTACACAGCGAGTCATGGGATGACGCCATACGCTTCATACAACTCCACGTCTAGCTACCACCCTGCCCCGCAAAACCCTGTGTTTATTGGATACAACTACTCCAGGGTGCAAGCCCCCAGCTCCACAACCAGCTCAGGGATGCGAATTTGAGGACATGTGGAACATTATCTTACCTATATGACTGACTTGTTCATGAAATACAAAAGCAAGCTCACAGGTTCTTTACCCCGAGCTCCGAAGAACAGTTGGCATGTCAAACAACCACAGGCATCTAATTGTCCTGAGTTTAAAGCAACCTGCATGCAGTGATGATTAGATGTGAGATAGTACAGTATTTCCCGCTAATGAAGGTGGGTATGCGAGACAGAACTCTTTGAACGCTTTAATTGTACTGTGTGTGTGTCAGTGACAAGACTGTGGAGGCATTCAAGACTGCACTGTTTAGCGTTCACACTACTAAATTATTACTGTCTGGGATGCCACGGTCAGACCAAATCTAGTGCCAGGAATTACCACTCAGTAGTAACAGTCAAGTGTCCTCTTATATGTATGTAATTAAGTTTGTATAGTTATTTTATATCCACATTTACAAATGCCACCACTGACAAAATAATGGTAGAAGGGGTGTAAGAAACTACCAGCTTGAACATTTTTATATCAGTCTAAATCAGTGTATTGTTGACCATATAAACAGACATGCCCCCATCAGATAGGATCAGTTTGTTTGCATAAACATTGTGAAACCCTATTACTGTTATGAAGACAGACCAACACTTTTAGTGATGGCAAAGTGAACAAAATCTTAAAGCAACTATGATAAACTAAATGGCAATATGAATGTACATTGTAATTACATAAGTATGTCAATGCACTGCAATGATGTAGCCTAAGTATCCACTTTGATATGATTAATTAGTAAAACCTAAGCCATTCCTAAGTGTTGTTGTTTATTTTCTATGATCAGTTTTGCTTGTTTGTGTTAATATTTAAACAGAATAGATATGCAAGAACTTGTTTTCACCAGGAGATGGAAACAGAGAGCCCTGGGCCCTGGAGGCTCCTGGAGTGTGTTTGCTACACTAATAGTACAGTTCTTGTGTGGTCTACATGTCCAACCTGAAGAGCAGAATTGTGAAAATATCAAAATAACTAGATGTACCGCATAGCGGTACAAAATATGACCGCCGCTCAGTCCTGTACATCCATTCCGCGAAAATAAATCATATAAATGAATTTGTCTCCATCTTCTACTCCATCCCCCACTCTTGAAACTTTTGTGTATGCTTGTTTGGAATGTGTGTTTGCGGGCCACACACGAAGTAGCCTACTGGCGCTGCAAAGGTGAATAGATTTGTAGCACTTGCCAAAAAATTTGTAGCATTGTTATAAAACCTTTAAAATATCTAAACAATCACAAGTAGGGCAGTTCATCACAGTCCATCCATTGCAACTGGACTGATGAAAGGTACACCTTTAGGCTACATTGTATTTGGAAAAAGCAGAAGGTAGCAGCATAATGTATTTATTTATTTATTATTAAACAAAACAATCCCTGTCGGTTCCATGCAGTTTTCAACAGCTATCAAGAAGAGAGGTCATGTCATGGATTTTTGTGAATGTTTCTTCTTCTACATATGCATAAGTTTAGTCATCTAGTTCATATGATATTCAGCTTTATTGTCAATGCACAAATTAAATACCAGTAGTCTGAAGCAAAATGCCGTTTTACCCAGTGGTACCCAGTGCCGTTTTACCCACCGGTTTCAGAGCTATTCTAAATGCAAAAATGCATAGAGGGAGTTATGACAAAACCGTGACTGTTAACAAACTATAAGCTATATATAGTAGGCCCTATGCTAGGCCTATTACACAACATAAATTGTCACTAGGCTATGCTGGCGACCCAAATAAAATCTCCTTTGGGAACCAATGGCTTACAGTATCAAGCGGACTTCAGCTGCCACCTCTTGGCGAAAAGTTAATAGTTTTGCATATCAGTAGTAATACATTTCACGCAGCTGTGTGAATCACGGAAAGCAACACTTCTAAATGGAACCCAACCCACTGTACAGTAGCTCAAGGTCTATGGCTAAAGCAGCCATAATGAAAGCGTTATCATTGTTTGGATACTTCACACACACACGTGTTTTTTAATCGCATAGACTACTACTACCAAGCTGGAATCAAAGCACATCGACTCCCCTCTCACACCCTAAACACGCACTTCGAACAAACAAAAAAAAACGTCTCAGTCTCACGGTATAGCCATAGGCAAAACTGTATTGGACCGGTGTAACGTTGGTACTAAATCATCCATCGTAAAGAATGATTTTTGTAGCACGTGCAACAAATATGTGTAGGTACAGCCCTGCCCTGAATACATCTCTCAATGTGCGCTCATTTGGTTTAAATGGAGATGTAGATCACGGGTGCGTTAATAAATCTACATTGCGGCGAGTTGACACAAATTATTCACTTTGACGAATTTATGTAGTTTCAGTCCTAGTTACTTTACTTTGAGCCATGCTCTTCCTTTGAATCACCTTTGAAAATAGAGGATTGAAGTAGATATGGGTGTTTGGGAATGAACGTTGACTCAGATGCTTTTTGAAATTTGAGCTAAATGTTCCAGCCCGGTGTTTAGGATGCATCATCAGGTTATCTTTCAGGTAGCCTATATTTTCCATTAGAAAACCATCACGTAGCGAACGTGTGTGGGTAACTCACTTAGCTCCTGTTGCCTAGGTTATGGTTATAAACAAATGAGATGACAGTCGAAAGATGCAATTAGTACTGTTATCAATGTTCTTGGTCGCATATAACCGCATTTATGGTTTTCTACAAATACATCAATAATCAAATTGGCATCTATCACTCAACCAATGCTAACGGTAACATTATTTTACCTACTCTAGGCTATTGATATAACTTAAGATTAACGTAGCCTACCTGCAGTAAAAACCAAGCATGTCCGATAAACATTCGCAGATTTATTTCGGCTTCAAGAAGAAATGGGAATTACATGTCATGCAGAAATCATCCTACCCTTATTAGACGTTCTCAGCGGTAAACTACAGTCTTGTCCTTGTAGGAAGCGTAGTGTCTTTCCAACCCACTTTAGATTAACTTCCAACAAAATTACGTCTCACTGCAACGATGCGCCATCTGGTGGACAAACGACTATGTGACGCCAATACTGGAAATGCAGCCAAATTATTATTATGATGAATATTTGGTTTTCCTTTAATCCTACTGAATTTGTAATTATGTATCGGCCGTTGTAATTGCCGATACTGATGGTATGTGCGTACCTGTGTGTGTGTGTGTGTGTGTGTGCGTGTATATGTGTGCACCACCCCACCATCTACAGGCCAATGAGTGTACAGTCACTAAATGTACACATCACTTAATTTTTTTAGACCCCCCCATGGATGAAATTCTACGAAACTTGGCATACCCCCAGAGAATGTCAGGTTAATCATACACATAAAATTTGGTGCAGTTCTGAACATCTTAACTGAAGAGAGGGGCGATTAAAGCAGAATGATATTGCATTTTCATTTTTTACCGGGGGGGGGGGGGGGGTGGCAAATCACAAATGAGTGATTATGGGCTAGGTTGATGTGGGCCCTTGAGACCAACATACCATAAAAATGTCTTCATCCTCGGTGCCACAGTTCAGGTAGTTATTTAGGAAAAACTGCATTTTTTGGGTTTCGGGGTGCCCAGCGCGGTGAGGGAGTGGCCCCCGGGGACCAAACGAAAATTTTCCGTAAAAGTCTAGTGGGGCTACATACCCACCAAATTCCATGTGCCCCAGTGGTTCGGTGTCCCGGGTATCGTTGACCAAAAATTCAGGAAGTAGATGAAAAAAAAAAAAAAAAACTTCGACAATCCCTATATGACCGCTTATAATTAGACTAGATCCATGCAAACATCTGGATTTTGTTGATCCTTTCACCAACAAACTTGTGCATGTGCACCTAATTAACTTTTTAAATACTGTACAACCACCCTCACTCGCCTTCTCACTTGATATACCACACAGTAGCCTACAGAACTGCCTCTTCATCATAATCCTTCTCATAATGCATGCAAATCCACAGTGAGCCATATAAACAAACAATTTCTTATCCATTAATAATTTCCTGGATCACTCCACCAGCGTAAAGTAACGTTGCAAATAATAACGTTGCCAGTGCCACTAAATACATCATCCGTGACCACCAAGTTACCCGAGGACCTAGAGAAGGTGATCCATTTTTGTTTGTTTGTTTGTTTTCAGTGGAATCCATATTAGATAAACAGGGGTGATGCTGTGAAGCTATTGTTGTTCTGCATTTCAGAAGCCTGAGCACATGCGCCAAGAAGTCGAGTATGGATCTAGGATAAACATCTGAAGAAAGCAATCAGAGTCGGACTCTAAGTATTCTACTGCATCTTCCAAGGACTTTTCCCCAACAAAATGGATTCCTAATGTGGGTGGCCTTATTGTAATGTGGGTTAAAGTGCAAGAGGGCAAAGTAATTGGTTATCTCTCTATCAGACTGTGGTAAATAAAACTGTTGGGGAGGTAGTTTAATCTTTCAGTGAGCGTCAGTGCCCGTTGCGGAGATTAGATCTGCGTTTCCATCAGGACTAGAGCAAAGATTTAATCATTCCTCGGTGTACCAAAGCAAAGACGTTGTCGGGGTCGACTGTTGCCAGATTTGAAGTTAATCTTCCGAACGTATCCATGTTTGCGGATCAGCGGCTTGCCCGTGCCCTCGTTTGAGTACGCGCACGGAGAAGGACGCGCTCGTCTACCCGAGGTTCACCGACCCGAGTTTCTGCTCAGTTCGAGTCTGCCCAAGGAGGAATTTATTATGGATGTACGAATGGACAACTTGAGATGGAGACAGCTCGACTTCTTTGGATGTTTGTTGTAGTAGGGTATCACAAGGATGTCCTCTGTGATTTGGTCAATTACTAACAGCTTAAGAAGCATCATTGTCACGGACTGTTTAATGGAGAAGATACCGGTTCGATGCCAATTGTTCATCCATGACGGATACAAGAATCGTAAAATTGCCAGCATGAATAAAAACTATAAGAATCAATGTTAAAATCGATTCTTCAACGTGTACCATGGCGAAAAGGATGGGACTGTTATTTTCGCTGCTGTACTTGGTGGCAGAGTTTGGTCTGAGTTCGCAGCAAGTCCTTAGAATCGGTAAGTACTTTTATAGCACCGTCAATACTGCTTTAGTTTTCAACCTCTTTTAGCAGTTGCTCTGGAAATGTACGAATTCGTGAAAATTGGAAGGGAAGACTTAACTAGTTGTCATATGGATTGTCAATTATGAAGTTGTTCATGATGGCAAAAATCTCACATAGGCTAGTTTCTCATTATAACTAGCTGATGATTTTCACTACCAGGTGCATATGAAACGCTTGATTCTCCACTGTACTGTATGTGGAAATACATATAAAACTAAAAACTTAAAAACTTGATAATTGCATGAGACATGCAAGCTACCCTGTATTGTGAGAAAGATGTCAAATGCTGTCCTTGCAACATCAGTTCAAAGTGTGGCTTATGCACATTTAAATAGACTCTCCTCCATCCCAAAGGACATCTACTAGCATTGTACTATGAAGGGCCACTAGGTCAATTTGACTCATGTAGGCTATGACATTGATTCTGTTGTTGTTTTTCATGGTTCCTAATCATCAGTTTTAACAATTATGGTGTATGGCTATGTTTATTAATGTAGACCTTTGTGTCCTCTTAAAAATCCGGTATGTATAAGGGACTTAGGAAGTAATTGTGCGGATTTATGTCATAGGTTTAACCATGGTTAACTCAGTATGATTCATTATGTGCCATTCTATTTTTGGTGGCTAATTGGTCATGGTTATTTTAAAAGTAACGTGTCCACTACTTCCACTACTAGAGTTAAGGTCAGGTAGAGCTAAGCATATTAAATCTCCACCAATTAAATTTGAACTCTGAGTCAGTATTTGACCCTTACATGACTCATAGCCTCAAGGTTTCTTGGGTTTCTCGAATTCTGATACATTAAATAGCAAAACCAGGAAGCAAAAATAAATGTTATTCTGTGTACACCACATATCTCCTCAGATATCAAGCCTCCAACTTTTATGAGGGTTCTTTGATAATAGCTGTCACAGAGAAACAGTGATGTTGTTGTGTTTTCCTGTTTGTTTTCCAGGGTTTGAGACAGCTTTCTGAAAACTAGTGAAAGGTGTACATGCAAAGAAGCAATTATCAGTGCTGAAAGAGAGAAGTTTCTGTGTGGGCTTTCATCTTAGCCACTCTCACTCTATTAGGAAACCCAGGCAATAGTACATCGGACAAATATTCATGATGGACTCTGAAATATCAAATACTTTTCTGTTCATTAATAATGACATCTGTTCATTAGGGGGAAAAACATTTCTATCAACATCTGTTTGCTGACATATTTGATGTAGGTCCACATATTCTGACGCCAAAGCTAAGCTATCTGTAGACATTTCATTTCTGGTGTCATATCAATTTCATAATGAATCAACCTTTTTATCATTCATCCTATCTCAGAGGACGCCACACATTATCCTTACTTTTCCTGTTTCGATTGGTTTAAGGTTCCCCTAGGTGTTGTATTGGTTGTAGCGCCAAACGTAAATCAATTTGGTAGGTCCTGATCACTGATTGCTGTGGTGGGGGCTCGATAGGACAGGAGGCTGAAATTGCAGTCCATATATCTGATGATCTGAAAGTAGACCCAACAAAAGCAGCAATCAATTGCCCATTACATGGCTGTGTGTTTCGGTTTCAGTTGGTGATTGAGTTGAGAAAAAGGGAGCGGCAACTTCAGGCTGTGGTTGTGTAGGATTGGGTTTGGCCCAGCAGCTCAGAGCTATGTGAAATAAAGCTTGTTTGCATCAGTCAAAGGTAGTAACCTTAGTCGCACAGGTCTTGCCCCTGGTTGAAGGCTCTTGGATAAGAGGTTTCATGAAACATGCTCGCCACTTATCAAACACGAGATGTGAGAAGATAGACTTTCAAAGACTGTCGGGTACCTGTAGAATATTGCCTGTGTGGGGTTACTAGGTTACTGGGATTGAATTGATTGTTTATGTCATTACTTATGTCATGACAAGTCGGATTCTCTTAGAAATCGTCAATGTCTTTCATACAGGTCAGACTCAGGAGGCGAAGACACAAGTCACCCCCTTGTATATCTTTACCTGTGAACTGTCCTTACACACACACACACAGTCTCATCCCGCTCACCTAGAGGCAATGTGTGCCACGAGTGCTATTCTCCCTCCATTGCTTTAGCACTAACAAACACACGCCAATCTGTCCTTTGTGCCACTAATCTTTTCGAAATCATCTCTTTTTTGTCACTGAGGCCACCTAATCTTTGTCATTCTCATCATGACCCCTCGCCACAAGCCTGTAATCTGGCCCATATGGTGTGTGCAGCAATTAACATCTCCCAGTTTTTCTTGGCCTAGGACCACCAGCATCAGATTGTGACTAAAGTCTGCCCCCACTCACTAGTGGTAAATCTTCCCCGATCCTACACAGCCCACCCCCCACCACCACCACTTCCCCCACCCCCAGGACTTTGGACAACCAGCAGTAATCTTCTTTATGGACCCTTTCAAGAGAGTTCCATTATCAGCATCATAGTTGGCCCCACAAGACTTCCTTTTTAACATTCCATATGTTATCTTAATGCAGAGAAAGTAGATTGGGGCCCAAATAGAACGTTCAAGCATTGTTTTTGTTTTTATTGTTGAAAGGGTCTATAGGGCAAGTTTCTTTTTGCCCTGGTCATGTGCAGAGAAAAGAAAAGAAAAACACTTTGGGAAAGTGGTGTGGAATGTTGCTTATCAGGTTCGTTTTTTCTGCTTCTTGGGTGAAACCTTGAATAGAATCATGGTGATCATTCTGTTGCTCCGTTGTATACTCACCAAGGTCTCTGCCAGGGTTTTGGATTGGATGCTAATGCTCACCTTTACTGTATATACTGTAGCTATTCTGTCAAAATAGCTAAACCACTAATGCAATGCAATAATTCTGGTCGTAATTGGAAAGAAGATGCCCCTTCCCTCTATTTTCCAATGTTTACTCCCTACTCGAATCAACTCATGATGTACACATAGCATATTGATGTGATCATACAGCATTTGTTGGTGATGTGCTGGAAGCAAAGGCCTTATGCTTATTGAAGCGTGCCCACCCTGAGATTCACTCAAAATCTTTGGGTATGGCAATATATAAATAGCATTATTAGCCCCCCCCCCCCCCCCCGCCCATTCTTTCCCAAATTGTGCCCTCCCAAATTTTGATCTTACAGAACGCCCCTGGCTGGGAGACTGAACTAGTGAGAGTGGAGAAGATAAGACGGCACTGGTGGCTTCCCCGCGTTTGTGAGGCGGCACAGAGAGCGCTCAGTGTTCTACATCAAACGGGCTGAGCAGTCTCATTTAAACCCCCTCATTCATTCACCCTGCTGGCCCAGCGCCATATCAGTGTGTGTGTGTGTGTGTGTGTGTGTGTGTGTGTGTCTGGGTGTGTGTGGTATGAGGAGAGAGCGTGGGATGGTGAGAGTTGGACCAGGGTGTGTGTGTGTGTGTTTTTTTTATTGGCGAGGGTAAACAACTACGTCATTGTGTTCACTGGCTGTAAAGATGTTCCATTGCTCTGGTCCCGACACAGGCTCACTGAGATAAACTCACAGATTCACAGCGCAGTCCACTCCAGCAGAGAGGAGATTTCATGTGTCACTGATACACACACACACACACACACACACACACACACACACACACACACACGCACACACACACACACACACACACAAACACACACACACACACACACACAAACAGATACACAAATACACACACACACACACACACACACATTTTAACTTACACTGAATAGAACACAATGAAGGACAGTCAATGGATATTCAAGGATGATCGACAAAGCATTGAACAATCGTTTCCCAGTCTCAATGAAAACACAGCAGGAGAAACAACAACAGCAAAAACAAAGACATATAAACCCTTTGTTGTTAAATCCCTACATATTTGATTAGTGTTTGCCTTCACTCTCCTAATATTCATCATCATTGCTTATAGGAGGAACTTCTAAAGGACATATGATGGCACATCATCTGAGCAAAACCTTTCAGATGGTGTGTTTATTTTTCTGTTCTTAATTGTGTGTACTTACAAATCTTTGAGAGTCTGAGAGTGGTTTATTTTTGCCCATTGACATGTTAATGCAGTATTGAGTTGCTGGATCAATGTGCATGTCACATAGCAATCAGCAAAATTCTCTTAGAATAATTAGATTTACTTATGTTTAGGTGTGTCATGTTTTCTCACATTTGTGTGTGTGTGTGTGTGTGGGGGGGGGGGGGGGGGGGGGTGTTTGTGTGTGTGTACACTGAAATAAAGTGTTTTGAGAGCAACATTTTCTCAATAAACTCTCAGTATATTCCAAATACATATTTGTTAGTGGTAGTATTTGATATAATGTATTACTACTGTAATATTACTATATAAGATGAAGAATCAAAAGAGTTTTGGAGAGTATTCAGGGCTCTACGCTAACATTTTTTCCAGGAGCACTTGTGCGCCCAAGTTAAAAAAATTAGGAGCACAGACAAAAATGTGGGCGCACAGTCAGTTCTGTACTTAACTTAAACATAATCTAACATTACACTGGAGCTAACACTTAAACATGCCAGTGCACCAATTGCGAATATTAAGAATGACTGACAACATTTAGGCTACAGGAAATAGGATTTTAAAGATCAGTGCCTACTTTATTTTCAGTGTGTTCTATTTTCCTACATTTTGTTAATGTAAAATAGTATAATACATTGCCATATTTGCATTTAGCCTGTATATCAAGTATCCTGCCAAATGTGGGTTAATTTATTTATTTGTGAATCCATCTGTAGCTAATCCAAATTTGCCCATGGACCTATCTGACTGCATACTGCCTAATACTACTACTAAAACAGTCAATTTTCTCTTCCACAAAACCCAACATAGGCTAATCAAGGATATATTTTATATAATCTGCATTGATGGGGGCAGTAGGCAAACATTAGGCCTACTTTCGTTTTGCACTTCAGCTTGTATTCGGTGTAAACAAACAAGCATGAGTGTAAGCCTGGAGTTGTCAGTAGCGTTCTACCTTTGAATAAAATGGGAGTATTACGGGAAGCTACTTTTGTGCCTGTTCGCTACAGCTATATTTTGCATATTGCAGCCAATACTTTAACTGGGCTAAATGGCATGTTAGGTTACCTTTCCTTCTCTCACTGCATTCTCAGAATGTCATCCTGTTCCTCCGATATCCGATGAATTCGGTGGATAGAATAACTAATTTCTTCAATCTTTGCATCTTGGCTGGCTAGTCTAACTTTCCACTTTTTCTGCGTGCTCTTGGATTTGATAGAAGCGACTACTAGCGAGTCACAACGCGAAACTGCTAACGTTGATGGGAGGTGTAGTTTTTATGCTGCATTCGCGAAGTGATTCTATGGTTTGCACCAGTAATGTTTCTTGATGTTGCGCTGTATTTTGTAGACAAACATTGACATGGTTAGAAGTCATTCGCACCAGTGGGCCTAAATATTTTTTTGCACTAGCATCCCATCATTTTTACTCGCATGTGCGAGTGAAATGGGCGCACTGTAGAGCCCTGGCAAGTTTGAAGAGTCTGGAGTAAGCACAGGAGGAGTGCAGTCATGCAACTGAGGCGATGAACGGGTTGAATTGTTCAGTGTCTGAAGGTAGTGTATTGTTGGAGTAGCGTAGTATTGCTTTGTTTCTGTCTGAACTCTGTACCCTGTTTACTCGCAACAGAAATTAAGAAGCTAGACTGTCCTTCGAAGGTTAATAAGGTAATTGTGAAGTTATTACAGTATAACAGTATTTATAGCACAAGTATTTATTTAGGGATGCATTCTTTCCCAATCAATTACCATTAGCCTACACAGACTGCTGCTGCTGTTTTGCTGATTGTTAATGTACTGGTTACTGCATAATATTTTATGAACCTTCCTCAATTCATTGCTGTCACTGCGCTGACTTATCAGGTGTTATCATCTCCAATTACATGGTGTGCAGTTCTTATTCTCCACATACTCTGCCAGTAGTTGTGTTGCCCCTTGACAGAGTAATTGTGTTGAAGGGTAAAGACAAGAACAGTACGACAAACTAAAAGCCTCATTAATGTTGGAAATTAGAGCAAGGTGAGAAGGTTAAGGAGCTGGTGCTGATTAGCATTTGTGTTTGTATATGTGTGTGTGTGTGTGTGTGTGTGTGTGTGTGTGAAAGAGAGAGTGAGAGAGAAATAAAGTGTGTGTGTGTGTGTGTGTGTGTGTGTGTGTGTGGTTGGTTTTGCACTGTGTGTCTATGAAGTCATGACTGTGCTGGTAATATATTTCCATCAGCATACTAATTTGTAGTGGCAATGCTCCAGTGCCTTAGAGGAGCTGCAGACCTCTAAGCAAACAGCAGGGCAGGCCCATATCGTGTGTATGTGTGTGTGTGTGTGTGTGTGTAAGAGAGAGAAAGAGAGAGAGAGAACTATCAAATGATGTTAAAGGAGAATTACGTCCATTTTTCACATAGATATCTGTATCTCTCTTTTTCGTTGGTATGGGGAAAAACCCCGAAATCTGTGAAAAGTGCTATCTAGCTCGAGTTGCTGCAGCCAACAGCTAGAGCAGACAGGCAACTACAGAGGTACACACTGGGGCCAATCATATCTTATATGTGAAAAATAGGCCGGAATTGTACAATGTCAAGTGGAATTACAATTGTTTATAGGTGACTTCCATTGTCCCACAGTAACGGGTCATGCCTTCAGACTGTAAATAGATTCTTATGGAGTTTTCAGTAAGGACTAGTGGAGCAGCTAATAGTGTACTGTTTACTGTGATATCATGACCTCCTTTCTGACCTCTGCATCACCCTTTCAATAGTTAATGTCCACCGTGTCTAAAGAGAGGAGCTGCATGCCTTCTGTCTCTCTCCTGCATGTGGGTGATGTCATCCCATCAGCTGGTTTATCTCCAGTGGAATGTTAGTGACATGCAAAGCAGACATGATTAATCTACCACAGCACAGATGCCAGTGTCTTGTTTTACTGTTACCCTTTCACAACATAATGATTGATATTAGGTAAGTTCAATATACTGTATTTGCGTGGCAATAAATTAATAGATAGATCAATTATTTGTCATAGAAAGGAAGCTGATTGTTGAAGGAATGAGGCTGGTTTTAATTGATGTGTTTCTGGTTACTTGATGATAAAGGGGAAGTGCCTTTAGGGGTTTAAAAAGGTCTAACTGTGGAACTGTGGCATAGATAGGGTGGACAGTATTCTAAAGTGTGTGTGTGAGTACAATAACAATACTGAATGAGCATTTGCTTGCTCCCGTGGCAGCTGAAGAGCACGCAGGATTATTTTGTCCACATCAGCTTTGCAGTCTTGTTCTCTGCTCATGTGCAGAGAAAGTCATTCACTGTGTCCAGCTCGATCAAATAATGCCTACTCTTGGGGAAAGCGTTCCTTTTTTGAGAGATCGCTGAGCAGTCCAAGCAGAGACTGGGTGGTTGAAAACAGTTATTTCCTCCCCCTATTGCCTCAGATACTTCACTTCTGCATCAACGCCCCGTTCAGTCTTTCCCACACGGATGCCATCGAGCACTTTAAATGAAGCTACATTCTGCAAACCTGTTACGGTGACTGCCATAAATTAAGCCACCTCTGGTTGTGTGCCCCCCACACCCCACCCCTCTTTGCAAGGTGCCACAAAGTGTCCACACAACCCCCCTACATCTGTCCGCCCTTCTGTCACGATTGGCCTCCCTGCTGCCTCGCTGAGAAATCGTACTTATTTAAACTCCAAAATGGTAGCAGCAGAAAGAGAGCAGATATTAATGGTGTTGAGGCGTCCGGTCATGCTCCCTCTCCGCATGAATATTTTAATAAGCACACAGAGGGGGATGGAGAGAGAGGGAGAGAGCGATGGAGGTGGATAATGTGTGTGTGTGTGTGTGTGTGTGTGTGTGTGTGTGTGTGTGTGTGTGTGTGTGTGTGTGTGTGTGTGTGCGCGCGTGCGTGCTCAAGAGAGAAAGAGAGAGAGAGAGAGAGATAGAGGGAGAGAGAGTGGAGAGTGTGTGACTGGGAAAGAGGAATGGAAGTGAACCAAGGCGCTGCAGGTTTCTTTTGATTCCCAGGGGGCCTAAATGAATCGCTGTTGTCATCAAGGCACTGATGCCAGGCTAACCTCTTTTTCCTCTGGCTTGCCAAAGAAGTGAATAATCTATGCAGATTTACTGCGGACCTCTTGGATGATAGGCTGCTGTTTAATACACTCAGAGGTGTTTATGAGAAGTGAATCAATCAAGGGGGTGTGGACAAAGTAAAACGGAAAGGCTACTGAGCCACAGTACACTTACATTAGCACCTAAACTAGAGCCACTGGGACTGTGTGGACCCATGATGTCTTCAGGGCTCTGGTGAAGGCACCAGGATGGGTAGATGTGATGTCATCCTACGGTTGCTGAGTGACATTCGAATGAGTTGATGATCATATTAAAATTTGAATTTAAACTTCCCATAAAGTCTGAAAATGTGTATGTCAGTAACAACATGCCAGTTACTGGCAGATGTGGTAAGAACTGTTGCAATTATCATCATTGGGGAGACAGGTGGTTATTTTTTTAGGAAATGGCTGGAATGAGCTGTCCTCAGGCGTGTGAAGAAGAACAGTATGGAGTGAATTAACACCTGAATGAGGAATTTCTACCTGACTGCCTCTCATTTTATTGCATTCCAAGTGCCTTTAAGCTGACACACTCAAACATTCAAACATGCCAGTCGAAATGTTAAGCCATTACCTGGGCTTTTTAAAGGAGAATAACTTTCTCGCTCTCTCTCTTTCTCTCTCTCGCTCTCTCTCTCTCTCTCTCTCTCTCTCTCTGTCTGTCTTTTTCTCTATCTCCTTATCTCTGTCTGTCTGTCTGTCTCTTCTCTCAGTCCTCCCTTGAGAATTTCATAATTCCCCTAAATGGAGAGAGAGAGAGAATCAAACAGGTTGGAGCAGTCGTGCAGCGCAGTCAGGCTTGCTAGTCGTAATTAGGAATGGCACTTGAAAGCACGCTTTCCTCTGAGCGTGTGAGTCCAGACAAGGCTCTCTCAGTTTGAGGCAGGAGGCTGTGCTCCTCGGCGCTGCCTGACCAAAAGAAAAAGGTCATTCACAACCGAAGGCCCAGGCGAGCCAGCTACCCTCCTTCTTTTGACTACGCAGACCCCTTTAAAAATCAATCACAATTTCACAAGTGGCCATACAAAGATTGTTGTTTTCGTAAAGGGATGGGGAGCCTTCTGCCTTTTATGAGGTATTGTTTCAGAGATGTCATATCTTGGACAGCCAGAGAGACACAGGGTGGGACACTGATTTGATTTGTGGCTTTAATTCATTGTCAGCTGATTAAGTTATACTACGCCTATATCACATCACTCTAAACTAAACTAGATGTCTGTCAAAGTGGTAGCCAGGTACGACAGTGATAAAAACAATTGATGAAAACCCAGATTGGTATGATGAAGGCTTGTAACACCAGGGCTGACAGTCATTTCTATTGATCCAGTTGCAATAGGGACAGACAAGCTGGCTTCCACAGTACCATTTAGCTGGTTAGATTTTAGATTGTAAAATGATATCCCTCTATATATATTAATTTTACAATCTAAAATCAAATTTTTTAGTGAATGTATATGTGGGTGTGCATGCATGTGTGAATGTGAATCTGTGTGTGTGTGTGTGTGTGTGTGTGTGTGTGTGTGTGTGTGTATTAATTTTACAATCTAAAATCAAATTTTTTAGTGAATGCATATGTGGGTGTGCATGCATGTGTGAATGTGAATCTGTGTGTGTGTGTGTGTGTGTGTGTGTGTGTGTGTGTGTGTGTGTGTGTCATGGGGACAAAGGCTACTAACACAAATCAAAACATCAATTTAGTTCACTTTATTCATCATTCAGTTGCTATTACAATGACAGTGTGATGTTACAGTAACACGGTTATACCATTGTATATAATCTATCATATATCTATCAAGTGTAATAATGATATAAGGCCTTTATTATAAACAATGTATGTATAGTTGAAGGAAAGTGTTGCATGTGTTTGTATGTATGTCACAGAGCATAGATGTGATTTTGTGTAAGCAGCCATTCAAAGAAGCAAACCTTTGGCTGTCTAAAACTAACTGCATTATATTTCCCTTGTAAATGAAGCACACACACACACACACACACACACACACACACACAGAGGGAGAGAGACATTTACACACACATCCGCAAACATGGCATACTCGGACCCGCAGTGAAGCATTTTGTGCTTACAAATGAAAGATGTACTGTTGGTCTAATCGGCTTTTTGACAAGCATTATGGTGGTGTTCACCTCATCTCTCCCTTGGAGGTGGTGTGACAGAAACAATGGAGGTCTGATGTGAAGGGTAGAAAGCCATTTTGGCAGAGTCATTTCCTACAGTGGTGTTATGCTTCTGCTTATTGTGCACTGAACCTGTTGCAGTGCTTTGCGTTCCTGAAATGAGGCCTACGAGACTGTTTGGTGTGTGATTCTTTCCAATTAACTGAAATAATTATTTTTGAACGCTCGCTGGCAGGTGTTACATCATGCTCATGCATTGATGTATTATGCATTGTTCAGATACTTACAGATAGTTAAGCTTAATCAAAACTGCGCTCAAACTTTTTTTTTACTGGAGGGATAAAAAAGTATCATTTCTCATCTGAACATAATGTTTAGCATTAGTGCATCAGAGTGATATAGATAGTGATCTTTAATAAACCTGGCTTGGGATAGAGAGGAAGTAATAGTCCTGTCTCACTGTGTTCTCCAGTAGCAGACTTAATCAGCCCCAATATCAGGGCATGCGCCGCTCCAACTTTAAATCATAAGGTTTATCTTCATAATGCTGTAATTGCGTAGTTCTCTCAAAGCAGTGGACGAGAGTGCGGTGTGCGCTAATGGAAATTACAAATGGCTGTTTTCTTTTTATATTTCATTTTGGTTTTGTGGTCTGCAGCTGGGGAGCGTTGGGAAATGATAGATGAAAACAACTAAGAACTATTTGTTCTTATCAGGACTGTTAGTCCTGCTCGGGATGCTGTTTAAAAAAATTAGTTTTGCTTAATTTAAGATGGTGCTGGATGTGTGTGAGGTCTGTGTGCAAATTTGTGTGTGCGTGTGTGTGTGTGTGTGTGTGTGTGTGTGTGTGTGAGAGAGAGAGAGAGAGAGAGAGAGAGAGAGAGTTTGTGTGTGTGTGTGTGTGTGTGTGTGTGTGTGTGTGTGTATGCCGGTGTGTGTATTTGTCTGTGTCTTTGTCTGTGTGTACGTGGTGTTTGGTGTGAGAGGAGGGGATGGGAGGGGAGGGGAGGGGAGTGTTTTGTGCACTGTGTGGGCAACATTCTGTTTTGTATCAGGATGATACAGCTTTGGAGGAATTTTGCATGTTAATCTCGTTGGTAATTGGAGCTTTGCAAAATTAGACATCTGTGTCGAATGCTGGAGATTTTTCAACAAATACATGTGCAACACTGGGATAGTGGCTACACAACTCTGCAGTGGCTGACTAGAAGTTGTTGTTTAGTTTAATTGTTTGTTTTGTAAAGCCCAGTTGTTTGAACATTGGTTGTGCCTCTCATTCTTACCGTCATTCATACAACAGCTAGTTCCTGTAGTAATGTTGTTGAACAATAGGCATTCAGTTACTGTGAACACTGAAGTTTAGTAAAACAACACTTTTCTCTACTCTGCATCGCTAACCTATAGTCTGTGTATGTGCTATCTTGTGGCATCTGCGGTCAGTTTTACATATTATCTTTGACCTGTGGCCTTGTCCTAATAACCAGATTACAGCTGTGCTGATATTCCTCAGAGCAATATTCCTCCTCCTCCTCTTTCTCGCGTGATATTTGACTTCCAGCATCTTTCTTATTCATGCATCTGAAGCAAGTCATCTGTAGCTGGTGCTCCGTGTGTGTTACAGTTCAGCTTGGAGGGTGCATGTGGTTGGCCATACTGTATGTTAATGACAACTGTTGTTCACAGCAGGCTGGATTATAGATTAGAGGTCAAGGCAGACAAGGGAAGAGCCATATCAAAATCCACTCTGCATCTGGTCGTTTATAGCGGGCAGCATGTCATAATAGCTCTGTGAGGCTGGGCAGGCTGGATTGTTTATGTTTGTCTTCCTATTGTCTGTTTTCTATGATACATGCACTGCATGTGCGTTATAGCTCGAGAAGGAGGGTTGCAAATTGTGTGTACCTTTTGGTCACATAATACACCCATGAAATGACAGTATGTTCAGACATGAATGTATATTTCATGTATATATACAACAACTTGATGCACCTCAAATATCTCAGGACAGTTGGCCAATGAGGCAATCAAATGAATGTGCACCCCCCCTTCCATATATGGATATCTATTTTGTTTCTTTACCCACAGGGGGTATATTTGAGACCCTTGAGAATGAGCCTATAAGCGTTGAAGAACTGGCCTTCAAATTTGCTGTGACCAACATAAACAGAAACAGGACCTTAATGCCAAACACCACTTTGACCTACGACATCCAGAGAATAAACCTGTTTGACAGCTTTGAGGCCTCTAGAAGAGGTAAGACTATGTTTTCTTATTTCACCTTCCTGCTGATTCACTAATGCCATTACATTGTCCAAAATCAACATACTCTAAGACAGACACCTGCCTCCTCTGTGTCCCCACTACATCAGGTCTGTGTAAGTGTCTGAGTGAGTGTAATCTAGAAATGAGACTAATTGAATTAGGGCTCTCTCCCATCCTTAATGAAGTGCCTGGCCTTGTACACTCTCCTTTAATGAAGAGCCTTCTGAATGCCTCAGCTATTTATCTCATTGTTATTGTCTCATTTCCAAGCACTAAGAATGGGCTGCCCTCAGGGGGATGTCAGCATGGTGTCCCTCACGCTTCACATTCCTATCTCTGTCCACTCATCCTTTCTCCTCTATTACTTCTATGCATTCTCTCTATCCTCTGATTTTTTTTCTTTCTCTATCTCCTTTCATTGTTCTCCATCGATTGCCTTTTGTTCACTCCTTCGCTCTCTTAAAATCTGCTCCATCACTTCTCCTCTCTCTTCTCTCTTCTCTTCTCTCATCTCTCCTCTCTCTGCTCTCCTTTCTCTTCTCTCTTCTCTCCTCTCCACTTTCCTCTCTTCTATCTCTCTCCTCTCTCTTCTCTTTCCTCTCTTCACTCTCTCCTCTTTCCGTTCTCTCCTCTCTTCTCTCTTTCTCTCCTCTCTTCTGTTTCTCTCCTCTCTTCTCTCTCTTCTCTCCTCTCTCCTCTCTCTCCTCCAGCCTGTGATCAGCTGGCTCTGGGCGTGGCAGCCGTGTTCGGCCCGTCTCACAGCTCCTCGGTCAGTGCCGTCCAGTCCATCTGT
This sequence comes from Alosa sapidissima, assembly GCF_018492685.1. NCBI lineage: Eukaryota > Metazoa > Chordata > Actinopteri > Clupeiformes > Clupeidae > Alosa > Alosa sapidissima. The sequence continues at coordinate 14,949,134 of NC_055971.1, read as the reverse complement.
AATGCACTGGAGGTGCCCCACATCCAGACCCGCTGGAAGCACCCGTCCGTGGACAACAAGGACAGCTTCTACATCAACCTCTACCCCGACTACGCCTCCATCAGCCGGGCGGTGCTGGACATCGTGCAGTATTACAAGTGGAAGCAGGTCACCGTTGTCTATGAGGATGCAACCGGTGGGTTGAATGTAAACAACCATGTGTAGAATGTATATGGTCAGTATAGGCTAGGCCTAGCACAGCATGGTAGCCTGTATCTGTAGGGATCGGTTTGCCAAACTGCTTAAGGGAGACTACAGTAAAGGATGATTGTGACACCACAGCTCACAGTGTCCTTAGAGTGGCACAACACATTGAAATCAACTGTACGATCCATAAGTGCAGTATCTATTCCCTGTGAGATGATGCGCTGTGCCTTTGGTGTCTTCGGCGAGGACAGGATGAATGTGGAGCTCGCTGTGCTCCCTCTCTATGTTGGCTCCATGTTTTTATTGGCTTTGATAAAAGGGCACATTTATCATTGCTTGTGTGCCAAGCACATCGATCTTGCAAATGTGTTGTGTGCTTCAGATTTGCTGTTTATCGACAAGCAGGAGCGGGCCCAGGTTGAGCATCATAATTTATCATAGCTCTGGCCCTGACACGGCAGGATCCCTTATGGGGCTTTTCCCAGGATCTCCAAATGTCAGTGCTGAGAGCGGGCTTAACTCAGGCTGATGGGCAGAATCAGGATGCCTTATATGTGTGTCTCTCGTGTGTGCAAACAGGAGATTTTCCTGGACAACCCATATTTATTAAACATTTGGTAGACTGTGTTGGTGGATGGAAAAATGAATGAGAAAGAATGGCGCTCAATTAGGGACACTCTCCATAATTTGATAAACAGCCATGTAATCTCTGTTTTTTTAATAATGATAATAATGATAATGATAATAATAATAATAGTAACAATAATAAGTTGATATTTGCCGAGTGAAATATAATTGCTGATTAAATATAGGCATTCAAGCATGTTAAATTGTAAGGTTAAAATAGTCAGGTCATAGAAAGCAGTGTTTATTCTGGATAGAATTCCAATAGTTCACACCAAAGTGTCATTGTTAGGTGACTGCTAACTTCGCCTTCTCAGCAGGGAAGATGTCAGATCTGCAACACCAAAGGTCTACCAGAATCACACATTTAACGAGGCTCCCATCTCTCTCCTACAAATGTACTATTCCACTATCTGACAGCTTTAGCATTGATTCATGTGCACCATATTTATTTTGATTAACTCCCACATAAACACATTTTCTCACTTGCTCATGCAAATATGATTATTTCTTTGTGTATGGAAAACGTGGTAAACAATATCACCAATCAAAATCACAGTGATTATGTTCTGTGAAAATGGAACAAAAATGGCCTCCGTATTTGTGGTATTGGTGCTGTCTTCTCATATATTCCACAAGTGAAGTCTACACTGAAAGTAACACTCCAGAACACTCTAATCACTCTGCCCACTGTAATTTGCGAGCTGCAACGTGATTCACATGTAATCTCAAATCTCCGACCTCACGTTTACTCGAGTCATCGAAAAGAAGATCAGCTCTTTTCTCTCCCGCTAACCACACGCAGTGTCCTTCATTTGCTCTCTCAAGGGTTAATTCGTCTGCAAGAGTTGATCAAAGCCCCGTCCAGATACAGCATCAAGATCAAAATCCGTCAGCTCCCAGCTGGAAATAAGGACGCGAGGCCGCTACTCAAGGAGATGAAGAAAGGGAAGGAGTTTTACGTCATCTTCGACTGCTCTTATCAAACATCTGCATATGTCCTCAAGCAGGTACCACACACACACACACACACACACACACAAACACACACACACACACACACACACACACACACACACACACACACACACACACACACACACACACACACATACACACACACAAACGCATACTGTACACACACACACACACACACACACACACACACACACACACACACACACACACACACACACACACCCTTTTCCACTCCACTGTGTGTCCTTCGCACTGTGGTGGAGGTTAAACCGATTTGTCAGGAACTGTTTTAGTAAGTGTTTTCAATTAAGTCGTGTGGGTATCTGTAGTGAACAAAAAATGCCTCCAGGCTTGATCATGTCCTAGAACTGTGAGAAAGTCGGAAAGTTCACGCAAAGGTGCCTACCTTTTCATCTCTCCAGGCAAGCTTTAAAGAAGAGTAACTACTCAACAGGAAAAAAAAAAACTTTAAATATATTTCCTAAAAAAGTTTGTTCTTTCGGGTTCTTTAAATATTTAAAAGACCATTATATTCCACAATAATCATATGGTCATATTTCTGTAATCACGTAATTGGC
>NC_055971.1:14861768-14941768 GCF_018492685.1 Alosa sapidissima | reverse complement strand
CGGAGCCACGTGTGATCCCTCATCAAAGCAGCGGCCGTGCACGTCCACCACCCACACATGGCCTCGCATGGGGCTGACCACCATGACTGACTGACCGACTGACTCATTGTTACATGGTGCTGGGTTAGTGCTGCCTTTGTTTTATGATTGCACTAATGTTTTTGTCATTTGCCTTGCTCCTACCCTGCACTGTCTCCTGTTGCTTCCTGTAGGTGGAAGATGGAGTCTCTCTCTTGCGCCTCGGTGTAGACAGGCGCTGACACACTCGCACCTTCTTTTTGTTAACTTTGTCTAACTTTTATGTTATGTAATCCAATTTGACTGAAATTGTTGGTTGGATTTTGTAACACTCACCCTCCCGACGGGAGTCATAGACGGACCTGGCCCCGATCAAGCTCAGGGGTGGTCCGGATGTGGCTCCGAGCTGCCGGACTCCTTAAGGAGTCAGCCGCTATCTGGAATAGTAATCAAACCCTCCACTGACAGAGGTCTTAAGGGTCTGCCAAACACTTTCATTTCCCCTTGGCTTTATCTGAAGAAGGCCTCTCGAAGTTCATTCCTATTGGAGATACTAGGAAATTAGAGGGTGTTTCTCTGGGAGAGAGCAAAATGTTCCCAGGTGTGAAGAGCTTTAGTGTATTCTTCAATGTCCCATATTTGATTCTATATCAACAAGGCTATTAAGAAGTTACTGAAGTGCTTCCATTGCCTTTTATATGCCTTAAAATTTTGCAGATGTGTCATTTTAATATGCGTATTAGGTGTGAATAAGCTGAAAGCACAGAGCCATTACATAGTGATTGCTCACATATCCATAGCGCCTCTGGCTAAAGCAGAGATTACTGATGTTTGTAAAAGCCTTTTTATTCATTATGTCCTGAAGGGGGATTTAAAATTCAGACTGATGGAACCCTAGAATACCTAAAAGGAAAGCTTCTTCAATTACCCCTGCAGCAAGAAAGTGTTTTTTCTTTTTTCTTTTTTGTCTTAGGAAACAGCTCTTCATAAAGCCTGAGAATAATATCACTACTCACTACTCCTCACTAAAGGGGTCATTAAAGGAAAAGATTAAAACTAATGGGAGGATTGTGTTATTTCTTCCCAGCACATTAGGGCAACATATCACTGCTGTTGTTACCTTGAGTCCTACTTTCACATTTAACATTCACAAGTAAACTAAATGAAGTGAATTAAAAACTAAAGAGAGACTGTCTGCTCTAACAGGTTTTCTTTCAGGTTTTACCTTGATCCTTAATGATCATTAATCCTCTTCTCTTAAGTGGCCAAAAATCCTATTTGTCATCATACTGCTTGTACGAAATGCTGAGTATCCTCTTGCAGTATTAGAATCACTGTTTTAAAGTGCCTTAAATAGACCCTTTTCTCTGAAAGGCACACTCTATGACTGTCAAATGGACAGAAGTGCACCTTGGCCAGAGTAATAGAGTTTGGCTGGCTCTTAAGAGCGCCTCGTCATTCCAGCCCATAGAACCTCCGAGCCAAACGGGGCTCATAAACTACACCTGTTTTAGATCTGCGTCCCTATGACGTGGTTGGCTCCATCTCCATCAGAGCAAAGTTTTAAGTCTCTCTCTCTCTCTCTCTCTCTCTCTCTCTCAGTTGTCAGAGATTCTCATAGAGAAATTGTGTGTGTCTATGTGTGTCTGTGTGTGTGTGTGTGTGTGTGTGTGAGGAAGCGTCAGTCTTTGTGTGTATGTGAATGCATATGTGCATCAGTGTGACGTGACGCAGGTTTACCAAACCAAACTTTAGCTAAACGGAGGGAATGACTTCTCATTTGTCCCTCCCTCCCTCTAGGTGCAATGGGGCGGCTTGACGGGGCAAATCATAATAAACAAGACGGATGGGTTGAGGAAGGATTTTGACCTGGACGTCATCAGCCTGAAGGAGGATGGCATGGAGAAGGTGAGCTCAGCTTCCCTCGGTTTATTACCTCTTATCAGAAATCAGCACAACTCCAGATGACATGATTAGTGTGCTTCCATATCATGGTGCATACAGTTTTAATGCACGTCTTACAGTGTTTTAATGTATGTCTTACAGTGTTTTAATGCATGTCTTACAGTGTTTTAATGCATGTCTTACAGTGTTTTAATGCATGTCTTTTTTTGTCAAAATGTGTTTTTCTTTCTCCCTAAAAGACGTTTATAGAGGGCACTAGCCGACTAAATAAAGTGTGGAAGAAGGTTTGTATTACATTGGCCCTGGTCCCATTGTGGTTTGGTGTTTCCTACTCCCCATTGCCCAGGAATGTCACCTCCCTGCCACCAAATGGTCCCCCTGGACTGCCCCTGCCTCTTCACTCCCACATCGCATCAGCGTTTAGTCAGCAGATCAGCAGAGAGTGACGGCTCAAACAGTTGCCCTCGGTGTAGCCGTCTGCCGCTTAATAAAACACAGGTTTATTACCATGTTAATCAGCAGTCGCACAACAGTGTAAGCCTATCACCCCCCCCCCCCCCTCGCCCGACTCAGGCGATGGTGTAATGACGGCCGCGGCTAAGCAAAGGTGACGTTCCGTAGCAAATGACACTCTTCGCTCTTCCCTGTTCCTGTCAGAGAAAGGCACTCGCGCTGACAGTGTCATATGGGCAATTACTGGGGTTCATTTCGCTGTCCTCCTCCCTCGCTGACTGTCTGTGCCTGCACAGTCGCCTGTCACTGAGAGGGATCTCTCCTGCGTGCGTGCATATGAGCGTGTATGTGAGTGAGTGAGTGAGTGAGTGAGTGAGCAAGTGGAGTTCATTATGGAGCCCCTCTGTGTGAGCATCACTGCACATCGTGACGGGAGTTAAATAAAGGACAGCATAGATCATGTCTGTAACTGACAAAATAAGCTGTCCTGGCAGAAGAGCTCAATGTATTCACACAAGTAGTTTGGTAATCACTTCAAATTCTCACAGTGGAAGGAACTGCTTCCTGATTTATTTTCTGGAATGTTCTCAGGTTTTCTTTCACTTTGATGTAGTGTTATAATAAAAATTCATTATGCACACAATAGATTGCATCATTTCTCTCTTCCCAATCCCCAGCACAATTCCATGTTTGGTTATCCCTTTATCACTTATTTCTTTTGTGTTTAAATCTTTATTGCGTTTCATTATATCAATTTATCAAAATAACTGAATATGACAATAAACCCATTGCTCATTTAGTTAGTGTCAAAGAGTGTTTGTGTTATTTATGTAACTTTGTTTGATGACATCTTCACAGATTGGCGTATGGAACTCCAACACAGGCCTTAATTTGACTGACAGCAACAAAGACAAGTCAACAAATGTCACAGACTCAATGGCAAATCGGACACTCGTAGTCACAACAATTCTGGTAAGATTTAATAATGGGAGAAAAATGACTAAGATATGCTGATATGTCATGATGAATATAACTATGAAATTATTCAATGAAATTGCCTTTCACAGGAAAATCCCTATGTGATGCACAAGAAGTCTGACAAGCCGTTGTATGGTAATGACCGCTTTGAGGGCTACTGTCTGGACCTGTTGAAGGAGTTGTCCAACATTCTGGGTTTCTCATATGAGGTGAAACTAGTGTCCGATGGCAAGTACGGAGCGCAGAATGACAAAGGGGAGTGGAACGGCATGGTCAGAGAGCTCATAGACCACGTGAGTACAGATACAACCATGTGACTTGTGTAGAAGTGCTCCTTTTGCATTTTGATTGGGTTAGAGGCATTACCAGTGAGTGGCAAGCCAGATGAAATTCAAATAGATTGGATCTGAGTAGGGCTGTCAAACGATTAAACAAAATCAATTAATTAATCTCATATTTTGAATAATATTAACAATGATAAGCATAAAGGTAGTAAAACGTGCGCTTGATTCATATCTGATATATCTGATCTATATTCTGAATATTTACCAAAACTTATCTTGCAATGACCCCTCCAGGGTTCCGGACCTTAACTGCTTATAAAAGTTAATATAACTCTTCATCTCAGACAGAACGTCCACTGTGGCATCACCGTAACACTCCAAATGGTTCACTGAACCAGAATGAAATTTGTATTCCTGAGTAATTAGTCTTCTGAAGCCTATGTGTACAGCTCATCTTTAGCCTAATTACAGTAATAATCCCTGCGCTGGAATAATAACTAAATGGTTAAATAAACCTATTACTGTACTGTATTAACCAATTATCCTAGGTGGCAGACCTGGCTGTCGCTCCTCTGACGATCACCTATGTGCGGGAGAAAGTCATCGACTTCTCCAAACCCTTCATGACTCTGGGCATTAGTATTCTCTACCACAAGCCCAATGGCACCAACCCGGGGGTGTTTTCCTTCCTCAACCCCCTGTCGCCCGACATCTGGATGTATGTACTGCTGGCCTGCCTGGGCGTTAGCTGTGTGCTGTTTGTCATTGCAAGGTAAGGACTATCCAGGTCCATCCTGGTCTCTTGATGTTGTTGCTGTTTTTCAAAAAACACATGATTTCTTAAATATCTTTTTCCCCCGTCTCTGCTTAAAATGATTTTGCTATTTTGTTTGTTTGTGGTTTCTGACGTTTTCGGAACCTGAACAGGTGTACGCAAATTACGTGTTCATTGTGGTGTAATTATTCTTAGCCTGACAGAGATAAAAGTGTCTGGGAAGTTGATTGAGATTTAATTTAATCTCGGCTCGTGTTTCTGAGCGCTTTGAGGATGTCCGGACCAGCTGTTGGCAGGGTACAGAGCCAGAGGGGAGCGAGCGCTGATTGGAGAAAGATGTTTCCTCCGATGAATTAGATGCCAGAGAGGAGCAATTAGAGCCCTGAAGTTAAGGGTAGAAACAATCCCAGGCAGATCGGCCCGTGATGCTCATATGAGGCTGTAGGCTGCTGAGGGAAGAATCAAATAGCACTTTGGCAGCCAACAAGCTATTGCTGTGGAGCACTCACACACATACACACAAACACATGCACGCGCACACACACACACACACACACACACACACACACACACACACACACACTCACACACACACACACACACACACACACACACACACACACACACACACAGATTTTATTATTTGAATAAGTTGCTAAAAATCACATCACATCTAGATCTAGATATATCGAAATCTAGAAATCTTGATAGTCAGACAGACAGACAGATACAGTAGATAGATAGCTTCAGACTCACACTGTACCTGTGGTCATAACGTGTCCTCTCTGGCTTCAGGTTTACGCCGTACGAGTGGTACAACCCTCACCCATGCAACCCTGACTCAGATGTGGTGGAGAATAATTTCACCCTAATCAACAGTGTATGGTTCGGTGTGGGAGCTCTGATGCAGCAAGGTATCCTGGACTTTATGCAACGTTGTTTTCTTCTGATGTCAAGGCGTTGAAAAATGTCCCACACATTTTAAACTGACTGAATGTTTGTCTAGACTTTACTGTACTGCCCATCATGTGCCAAACATAATACAGTAATAATAAAAAAACCTCCTACTGTTAAATGAACTTGAGGAATGTAGTATAGTGTGACTTGTGGGAGAGTAAAGCAATCAAACCAGTCTGAATCTCCCTTACTGTATCTGGGACTACATCATAATTGTGTCCATGTGGTATCTGACCATCTCCTTTTGATGTCATTGTCACAGGATCAGAGCTGATGCCCAAAGCTCTTTCCACGAGGATCGTTGGAGGAATCTGGTGGTTTTTCACGCTGATCATTATATCCTCCTACACTGCCAACTTAGCTGCCTTCCTCACGGTGGAGAGGATGGACTCGCCCATCGACTCGGCCGACGACTTGGCCAAGCAGACGAAAATCGAGTATGGTGCCGTAAGAGATGGCTCGACCATGACATTCTTCAAGGTGGGAGTCTTTGGACTGACCTTTATTTCCGGTCTAGTATCATAATGTCTCTACTAAGTCATTTTGTGCTTCAATGGACGACAACTACTAACATGAAGCAGATAATTATGGAGGGGACACATTTAATTGAGATGTACAACAAAGATAGTGAAGGGGTTTTAACATACTGTAGATATATTCTGTAAGGATATGTAATTGGTTAATAACACATCAACTACTTTTGAACATGAACAGGCATTACATTCCTTGCCTGAGTGCACACTACTCCGAGCCAATTTTTCCATCTTTTAAGCAGAGCTAGATACCTGATTTCATGGCTATTTCAGTGTGGAAATCCAAGCACCTCCTCATACAGACACACTCTGCTGTCTCTCATTGTATCCATCTCTCCACTGTGTGGGCCATATATATAGCCAAGCAAGCCTACACAAAGGATTATTTTCAGCCATTCATCTTAAGATATTACAGCCATGCATCAATTGTGTGCGTCTCCACTGCAAGGTCCCCACCGCACTGATGGACAGAAATATGGAGATAATGCGGTTTAGTGAAGGAGCTGGCATTTATTTTGCGAGGGGCGGGAGAGACATCTGCCTGTTTGATGTGTCACGGTCACCGTCCCATCAAAACGAAAATAGGACGAGTTTCATTTTTTGTCCCTCCACCTTGAAAACCATGAAGGCTGATTACTCTGTGTGTATCTTGACAAGCAGGAGCCATATTGAATGTACTGAACAAATTGAATCAGTGCTTGGGGAGATTTGCGCACAGCTGTCATTCGTGTTTGCCTGCATGTGTGTGTGTGTGTGTGTGTTTGTGTGTATGTGTCTCTATCTCTCTGTATGTGTGTGTGTGTTTTTGTGTGTGTATTTTTGTGTTAGAGAGAGAGAGAGAGAGAGAGAGAGAGAGAGAGAGAGAGAGAGAGAGAGAGAGCAGACGGGGATTTGTTCATGGGACATGGGGCCATAAGCTATGCCATAAGTGTGACAGTTCCGACAATGCATCTCATCCACCATGTGCCTTGTAGTGCACACAGTGTCAGTTCATTCACACCTCCTCATTTCTCCCTAATACTCACCCTCTCTGTCTGCCGTCCCCCTCCCCCCCTAATCCCCCCTGGGCAGAAATCGAAGATCTCCACGTATGAGAAGATGTGGGCGTTCATGAGTAGTAGGAAGAATACGGCCCTGGTGAAAAACAACCGCGAGGGCATCCAGAGAGTGCTGACCACTGACTACGCACTGCTCATGGAGTCCACCAGCATCGAGTACATCAGCCAGAGGAACTGCAATCTCACACAGATCGGAGGCCTCATCGACTCCAAGGGCTACGGAGTAGGGACCCCCATTGGTAAGAAGCTGTGGTTTAGAGATGAATGTGTGTGTGTTTGTGTGTGTGTGTGTTTGTGTTTGTGTTTGTGTTTGTGTTTGTGTTTGTGTTTGTGTTTGTGTGTGTGTGTGTGTGTGTGTGTGTGTGTGTGAACATGTGGGTGGTGAGGTAACATGCCTATAGTAGGAGAGTGGTCCTTTATTAGTGAATAACGATGAAGGATAACAATCACAAAATGACGTTGCCAGTGATGGCTGCTCCAAGACTCCAATGATGGTCTCCAATCATTACATTACATCTTTACATTACATTATCCAACAGTCCCTTTGGTAGAAAAAATTAAAAAGCATACAGAGAGCAGTCAAGCATTTCCTTCAGTAAGTAATATTTTTCCTAAATAATAGATGCCACTCCTGTTATGAAACATTTCATGTTTCTTGTTGCATCAATAATTGAGACATCTTTGAATATGTCTTTGAGTATTTGACAGTATTCCCTCATATACTTCATCAAAACCACATGATTGAGCACTGACAGCAACATGACGGTTGACCTGTCTGCCTGTCAAGGTTGCCTGATATGACATCATAATGACACACACTCTTACTATTTTTTTACCCTTTTGTTCTTTTTTTCTTTCCTTCTTGTCTTTCAACTTGTGACCCTTCTAGGCTCTCCGTACCGGGACAAGGTGACCATCGCCATCCTGCAGCTGCAGGAGGAAGGGAAGCTGCACATGATGAAGGAGAAGTGGTGGCGTGGAAACGGCTGCCCCGAGGAGGACAGCAAGGAGGCCAGCGCTTTGGGCGTAGAGAACATCGGCGGCATCTTCATCGTGCTGGCCGCGGGCCTCGTGCTCTCCGTGTTCGTGGCCATCGGCGAGTTCATCTACAAGTCGCGCAAGAACCTGGACATGGAGGAGGTGAGTGTTGGCCAGTGTGAGTGGCACAACAAGTACTGACCCGAGAGTGGGCGTGGCCCCCCCCCCACAAGAGTCCCCCTGGTGCACAAAGCGACTCGCGGAATTGATCAGTTGATCGACGATCGATTTCACGATCATGTTAGGGAACTTGTGCCCAGCGTTAGTTTGGGATGTCGGCCCACGCAGATCAGCTGGCCGTGTATCCAACAGACGCTTTGGAGGTTTGAGGTTTGAGGTTTGAATCGTGACTGGTGCCTGGACTTGCCACCAAGGAGTTCACCATGTTGTAGATTAGTCCATGTTTGATGTAGCGATTAGAGTGGAAAGAAAACTTGAAGACATGTTTCTCTTTACACAGATATTATCCTCTCTTTTCTTATTTATGGTGAGACATCTCACTTTTTAAGACACGGCATACTGGACTTGACTGTTGACTTTTCATGTATTTTTATTTCATTTTATTTTGTCTATTTCACATGGAATTCATCTGGATTCTCTTCTTAACTTCAAAATATTATCAATTGAGATTTTATTGGTAACTTGTGGTGCATATATGTACATGTTCTCCATGGACTTCAAGAAGAAACAATTATTGAATGATAATTTTATGATTGTTTGTATATCCAGGTATGAATATTCCATATAAGTTCATTTCCAGATATTCTTTTGATTTACATTCTTTTCAATATCCACTGCCAGTTACTCATGGACAGAGAATCGTTTTGCTTTATTCAATTTTCCATTGTTAATGTTCATATTTTCTGATTTTATGTTATATGAAAGTTATGAAATGCATGTTGAAGTTCCATTATGTATCAGTTGCTTAATGACTCTTAAATTGTGTGACAACATTACCAACCTTTGCGTGATTCTCTTTCTGTTTTTTTATACATTTTTTGGGATGAGTTTGTCATAGCCACATTCTTTCTGCATGCTCAACCTTTTGTTTCTTTCAAGGACGGATTAGTGACGTGAAGCACCTGTCTGGATCCTATTGACAGTAGGACACACTTTTTGTTTGGATAGAACTATTTGACAACTAACCCTTAGGCTTTGGTTGTATCGCTGACAGCATCAGTGCACGATGAATAATCCCTTTACGCTGCACATATCTTCTCTACTTCTTATCTTTAAAAAAGTCAAGTTAATTTTCTTTCAGCCTGTTCAATGGCTCTTTAGAAAAAGCACATTGTGTGCTTCAGTTAACTCTCCAGTGAATGGTATCAGGTCCACTTCAGAAGATTTATTGCAGCATCAGAAAATCAGCACATTTGTCAGAAGTGGCGTATAAGCTTTTTCTTTGTTCTCTAAAGTTCTTTAAATCACACTCTGTGATTAGATGACTGCTTCAGTGTTTGTTAATTAACACAGGACCAGTGAAGGAGTTCAGTAGCTCAATCACACATTGTAATTCTTCCCTGTTTTTCCTCTTCATTGAGTTTTGCATCTGAACCGAAAATACAGAAGGAGTGATCTCTCCATTCATACTGTTTTCATTAAATGTCTAAGATATTATGGGAAGCACTCCAGCAAATAATGTTATCATTGTAGAACAATATTAGAAAGGCATTTGAAACTGACGGTTTGTAGTTAAGCTTTCAGAACTGACAACACACACACACACACACACACACACACACACAAATCCCCAGAGCTAAGATGTGGTGTAAAACCTCTGACATTTGAAATTAATGTGTGCTCTGTTTCTGTCAGTTCTTTTGCATGTTTTACAATTTCCATATAATTATGAGCTTCTGCCCAAGGACAAACCCCATCAAAGAGAGACTGGTCTTGGATCCATGAAGGCAAAACAGAAATTATAACATGCAAATCGATATCAGATCTGATGGAGCAATGCTTCCCACAGTGTTGGTAATCTGTAGCTACCTTGTAATTGGCTTGACTCCTGTTTGTAAAAATAGTGCTACTTCCATTAGAGTGAGATTTTTGTTTATTTACAGTGAAGGTAAATAAAAAATCCTAGCCCATTCTACATCAACATTCCCAGTCAGTGAAGATTTAGCTAATTAAGACAATGCACCAGCGTAAATGTGAATATTTCTCTTAAGAAAATACATTTTATTTTCAGTCAAAGTCAAAAGACTAATATTGATATAAAATATTATCCTATCTGGTATAGTGCCTTCCATCTGCACTTAGTACATGAGAAACCTACTCAGTGTATGCAAAATATATATATGCAGTTGGAGTCAAAACTCACTACTGTTGTTGTCTATATGTATGTGAGATTGTGTCAGGATTCCAGCGTGACTTCTGGTGACAGTTGCTGTTTGACATGATCATCATTGAGTCCATTCTGTCTCTTTGGCAGTGTGCCTCTTTTAGAGCCATAATGGAGGAACTTGGTGGGGTGCTCAAATGTCAAAAGCGCCCGTTAAAGAAAAAGACCAAGGATGGAGATGGAGCTCCCAGCTTCCCGTTTTGCCACCCACGGAGAGTGTTTAGGAAAGAAACTGTGGCATAGATCTTGAGCCGTCAGAGCACAGGTACCCAGAGTCTGAGGCTCCGTTTGTTTGATATGATACAAAAGTGAGAATACCTGAGATTAGGAATTGTTTATACATGTCTTGTGTGTGTGAGCGTGTGCTTTTCTGTGTTTCTCTCTCTCTCTCTCTCTCTCTCTCTCTCTCTCTCTCTCTCTCTCTCTGTATGAATGAGTGTGTGTCTGTGTGTGTGTGTGTGTGTGTGTGTGTGTGTGTGTGTTTTGACTTCCACTGATGATGCTGAAGTTATATTTTCTGTATCCATTCTCTTTCTATGCTATTTGACAATTCGTCAAAAGATATACATCTGGAAATTCATTTTTTCTTCCATTCTGCTTTAAATGGAAATATGTTGCTGTAGACATTGATTAATAAATAAATAAAGATTTGTAATTTTTTTCAATCCACTCCAAGTGCTGAAGCCATGTATCTACAAAATTGTTCACTATCCATTACAACCAATAAACCAGCTAAAGACAGCAATGGACAGAAGAATGTCTGTAATGGAGAATAAGCATAAAATAGCATGTACATTTTTGTCCTCAGTTAGAATACTATGATGTCCTCTGATGTCACTTGTAGGTCATCCACACATCAGAAATTAAGGTAATTTAGAGGAAATCTTCATGTAGGTGGCCTTCATTATCTCACATATCACCCACACACTAAATGGATCAGATCCATAACACCACTAAAATAATTTAAAAAAGCAGCCAGAGACAGCTGACAGTACCCAGCTAAGCAGCATGTGATGAAAAAGAAAAGAAAAAAAAAACACAGCCCACTTATTTTTTTTCTGTGTGGTCATGAGGGAGCCTTATTTCTAAATAAGCCTGCTTGTGTAGTTCTTAAGCAGTGGCTGGCCTGTTTTAATAATCTCCAGTGGAATAGGGAGGAATAAACAAGGCGTTGTCACACAGGACTGGAGAGCTGGCTGTTTATCCCAATTTATGACAGGTTTGCTTTTCTGGGTACTCAGGGAGAGAAAGAGGGGGATCTTTCAAGGTAACAGAAGATCCACAGAATCGGCTAAACTATCATTTTAAACAAATGGCACATATTTCTACAAGTCATAGTCTGCTGTAGTAATTCTTATGCATCACACATGAAATCAGGCAGTGGTTATGGCTTACCCCTGGTGTATGTCGGTTACCACATTTTTCCTGTGGAAAAAATAGGTTTGGTTTCCTCCATGCATGTTGTCCTGTTCAATTTAGTAGATGTGATTTGAGGACCCAATATATGAATGTTTAGTTTACAGATGAATGTGTATAAGAAGACCTAGCCTTATCAACTAAAAAAACAAAATCAAAGGTATAAAGCCAATTGGCTTGTTTCAGTGCTGATCCGTTTTTAGTGAAAAGCGCTAGCTAAATAAATGAAGATGTAGGCTACTGTCAAATAATGGAGCCACAAGGACTGAACTCTCACTGGGCAGAAGCACCTGTTTCACAAACACATTAATCAGAGGTGTCTGCCATAAGCTTCCCCCAAAGTTCCAGGGTGATTTCGATCTGTTTAGCAACGGCTAAGCATCAGCATTTCCACTGAAGGAGGTTATTTATTATTTTTTATACCAGAGAGAGAGAAAGTTATTGACTAGTAGACAAATATTTGATTTGTGTGTGAAATTATTGTGACATGTTCATGGGAGTAGGCTCTTGCCAATAAGCTATTTTTATGAGTCGGAGGACTGTCTCTGCCATCCCAACATTGCAGACATCTCAGAAACCAGTTCTGTTACACAAGCACAATCACACAATATGATGTCTGATTTAATAATTCACTGAGAAATCATTTCAGCTAGTCAAGGCCATCCAGTTTTTAGTCCGAAGCATTGCTCTGAGAACTAAATCATGTCATTAAATGTCATATCTAGAAAACTGTGTTTACCCTGAACTAAGGATTCAAAGGAGGTTTTGAGTTGAACTATATTCTTCATGGTTAAGCTATTATGGTTGTTTACTAACATAAATAAAAAAGGTAGCGGTGGCTTATGCATAACTTATCAACAGTAGAGATGTTCTTTTTGGAAAATGTAATATCCAACAGTGAGTAGCACAAACTATTTCATTAAGCTGCAATATCTGCTACAATTGCATGGCCACCATTGCCATTAGAAAGAGCACAGTTTAAAAAAGCATTTTGAATCCAGCCATATTGTCAGCATTGGCCTAATCTGCCATAAATCACAGATAGAAAATGGGTTCCACATGGCTCACTTTAATTATGACCAGCAATTAAAGAGGAGAAAACTCTTTTTCTGGTGCCTTGAGATGGAAAATTACGATAAATTCAAGGGTCATTCAACCATTGGTCATTACATCCAGTGTATAGCATTAGCTGTGAATATGTACCATCTCACTTGGCCGTCTCTGTAATAAGAACTACAGTGTTTATATTGAATCTTTCATAATTTACACGCAGTTACCATTTTTAGACTGGATTTTCTTCACTTCCTCTGGAATAGTGCCTGTGGCTGAAGCACAAACATGAGTATATCCTTTACCGACCCCACTCTCGCTCTCTGGCATATTGCTTGAATATACAATAATCCAAAATAGTATAGTATATATATAAATAGTGTATGCTTTTTAATTTCATTATTATGAGGCTGTCAATCTATACTGTCAAACGTTACCCCTTTCCCCATCAAAGCCCTATTTAAAATGCAAATAAAAGTGTCAGTATTCTGATTTATGAATTGGGCAGTGCCCCCCCCCCCCCCCCCCCCCCCAACTGAAGTCTTCAAAGAACTAAAATCAGTAAGTGGAGTCTTTCCTCTTCAAACATCTATATATAATGTCATCTTTGATGCCCACTATGAGATTTGTTTTGATTGTGTTTCTTTGAGTTTCCCAGCTGCACTCCTCTGACTTCAGGACCATGGACAGCGGAGGTAAGTGTGTGTGTGTGTGTGTGTGTGCGTGCGTGCGTGCGTGCGTGCGTGTGTGTGTGTGTGTGTGTGGCAGTGGGCTGATTTGCTCTCCGTCTCCGTCTGCCTTAGCCTCCTCTGCCCGCATTTCCTCTGACACGGAGCCAAGACTCCGGGCGGTCTGGTGGTGCCTGTGTCCCTGTTCACTGTGCCTCGGTACAGCCACCATCTCTCTCCCTCCCTCTCTCTCTCTCTCTCTCTCACACACACTTTCTCTCTCTCTCCCTCTCTCTCTCCTCTCTCTCTCTCTCTCTCTCTCTCTGTCTCTTATTGCGCTGGGAGATTATGGTATTATGGCGCACTTCCCCTAATCCTGTCAATGGGATCCAGCCCCCTTCTCTATGCATTGCCCCTATAATCAACTGCATGCTGATGTGCCGACTGTAATCTGGACGGATAGCTTAACAGCTCGCACTGACTTTCACTATGGCTTCAGGCACGCCCATGAAAGAGTGGAAACAAGGAGAGAGAGAGAGAGGGAGAAAGGAAGAGAGAGTTGAATACTTCCTCCTTTCTCTCGCTCTCTCCCACTAGTCACTGTTTGATTCCACGCTTCCTCTGGCCTGTCTGATGCAGTCAGCCAGTGTGTTGTTGGCTCTTCTACAGCAGTTGTTTTCTCCCTATGGAGTCCCTCCTTCCTCCCCCACGAGAGCTTATGATTTGGCGGGGCTGAAGATGGCGGCGATACAATCGGCGCCGGGAGGGGTGGGAATGATGGCACATCTTCTGGCTATCTCCGAGTCGCAGGGCAAACGTGGCGAGAGTAAGATGGGCCGTCCCAGAGGGAGGCTCATTCTCTGCCCTCAAGAGGGATGCGTGAAGTGTGAGATAACAGCATTTATCAGTGGAGGGAGAGATGGAGAGAGGAAAAGAGAGGCGGGGTGGAGGGGTTTGGAGAGATATAATAATAATAACCATCAGTTTAAAATAGATAGACTGATGTGTGAGTGTTCAAGTCTGCGTGTGTGTGTGTGTGTGTCTTTGTGTCTGTGTGTGTGTGTGTGTGTGTGGGTGTCTTTGTGTCTCAGTGTGTATATATGTGTGTGTGTGTGTGTGTGTGTGTGTGTGTGTCTTTGTGTCTCTGTGTGTATATGTGTGTGTGTGTGTGTGTGTTTGTACTTTTCTGATACATAACTTCCCTCAAGGTGAAAAGTGAAAAGGCAGAAGCTGAAAAGAAAAAAGAAAAGTGGAAAACACAAAAGTGGAATGGACCTTCGAGCTCTTCGACTCTTATCCATCCAAAAATTGATAGCAGCCCATGATAAACGGCTCACAGCACAAAGGCATCACAGCAGATGCTCCCTAGCTAACTACTCCTTCCGAGATGAATGTTGTTGTACCTTGGAATGAGGTCATTTTTCCGAAAAAGGAATCGGAGAACCGGGGTATGTAACTGTCCTAAATCACGGAGGCAATCATTCCATTGCAGACTGCTTCTCTTCCTCTTCAGGCCTTAATCCTCATCTGTTTCCCCTGTGCACCTGTGTCCTGGTGCTGACCCGTCTCATAGTGCAGAGAAAAACAGGAAGACACAGACAGGCGAAGCTAACAGTACATCTCCTGTCCTTGTAGATTACTTTACGAGTGTGTATGTTTTGGATGCTTCAGCAGCGGATGAATATACATGGGTAGTCACTGTGCATGGTGGACTTTTCCATATGACCTGTCTAAAAGAAGACATTTTCAATGTTTTGTGTAATAACAAAAATAAACCAATATAATTGGAATGTGATGTGCACTAGTGAGTTATGAGTCACGGCAGTAAAATCATGAGTAAGCAATTCTTCCCCCAGCCCTGCACGATAAAACATAAATGGATCAGTTGGAGACTCGAGAGCCCAGACAACATTATGTTCGCATTTTCAACCTAGTCACCACAGCAGTGCTTTCCAATGCATATGTATGTGTCTATTTGTGTCTTAAAAGTCTTAAATGCAAGTTGGCAACTCTATATTTATTGTAAAGCTTTTTTCCCCCCAATTAATTCTGTTCCTCCAAATAGAATGGCTCTGCTAATTGATTGCAAGACAGCTCAGGCAGGGCAAGAGAGAGTGGTAAACTGAAATAAAATTCTGGAGGGTTGTGAGGAGTAAGTCCAGCTGGGTGTCTGACTGGCAAGCTCTCTAGCTGCCAAAATGCCTGCATGGATGCATGGTTGAATGGATGGTCAGATCCACTGCCATGGGTCACTCACATAGAACACAAATCAGGCTTCTCTTCTCTTGCTTGTAGTGCTATTTTAGACCAAATAGATTGTCATTGACGGCAGCATTGATAATTTAAACAAATTACAAATTTGCATACAAACAGAAAATTGCAAGGACTTAAAACAGATTGAGAAAAAGAGAGACAGGGATGCCTTAAATGCCGCAGGCAGTTTCAGGCATCAAAGCATGCAGTGAAGAATGGGAAAGACGATGAAAAGGAGAGACAGAAACAGTCTCTGCGTTTGAAAGAATCAGACCAGTCTCCAGAAGGACAGTTAGAAGACAAACTACTGGTTGCAGGGTAGTGAGGATGGGGGTGGAAGTGTGTGTGTGTGTGTGTGAGAGTCTATGTCTGTGTGTGTGTGTTGGCTTTGCATTAATCTCACGTTGTAATGACAGTTTAAGGTTTTGGTATTTTGATGAATTCCGGGATTGGGCTTAAAACTGCTTTCATTTTGTTTGCTGGTCTTTAATCTTCTAGCCCTGGTTCTTAATCAAAACTCGGGAGCAGGTTTTTAATCTCGCATGAATGAGGCCGCGGATTACGCGCCTTTGACCTTGCCATGCTGCACAGCTGCCTCAGCCTCAAATCAGTCCTCTCATCCTGTGTGTGTGTGTGAGAGACAGACAGACAGAGAGAGAGAGAGAGAGAGAGAGAGAGAGAGAGAGAGAGAGAGAGAGAGAGAGAGAGAGAGAGAGAGAGAGAGAGAGAGAGGATGTATGTGGGTGTGTTTTGCGTCTTGCACAGGTCCATATTAACAGTGCCCTTTGAGGTTGGTGATGAGTGGGGGACAAGATCTACTCAAATAGCATGTATACACCAATACAGAAAGATGCACTGTATCATGTGATCCATAGGCCTATTACTGACACTGGATTTTTTGGAACTGAAGTGTAGTGTAGTTGTTAAAGACCTTCAGCCTTCAAGTGGAGAATCTTCACAGATCACATCACACAGATCACATGAGGTCAGTGATAGTCTTGTGACGGCGATTGATATTCAGCACGGCTGAGGAGCTTTATTTTTACTTACCCCTCTAAACCCTGACCACTACTCGAGCCATTATCTCAACAATGGGAGGGCTTGAGTGGAAAACTGCTCAGAGATGGAAGAAATGCTCCTTCAAAGAATGATTACTGAGATGGTGGAATCTCTAAAGCCATTATAGACCACAGAGAGAAGACGTCAATCAGGTCTAATATGGATGTTTCCACATTTATTCCTGCTGTCAGTCTGTTTAGACTCTTGACCATATCTAAAGTCACTCCAACTAAATACATTAGAATAAAATGTAAATTATAATATGAAATTGAAAAAACATACAATTAAATTTCACAACGGTCTCTAGAGACCGATCGAGTCAAGTTCAGTTTAGAAAGCAAATTTATAACAGCCAAGACTGACCCCAGTGCTGTAAAAGTAGTGCCCATTTAATTAATTTGGACTTCAAAACAAGACCATAAGTAATTCATGATTACATGCGCTCACAGTTCTGCTTCTCCCTGCAAAATCACAGCTGAAAATCATTACTTATCTTCAGTATTTTGAGCTGCAAACATAATGACATAATTCCCATAAACTGTTGGGGAGAAATAGCACAGCTTTTTTGGATCCGATAATTACTTTACAAGTAATTTTTTACAAGTGGTTTTTAGGTAAAGCCAATCTCCTTAAATTAAAATATAATGTAATGGTGATGCTTAAATTATATTGTGTACTTATCATGGTGTAAGCAACAAAAGGAATTTTCATGCATATTTATTCTAATGTGAACTCATCAAAAGTTTCAAGGACAAGTCATGATATTTGGAAATAAATCACCACAAGAACATCAACATTTCATTCAATACTTTAATTACATTGTTGCTTATTATTCAGCCTGACTGACAACTTATACCCATTCATTCCCATTTTATTATGGCCATTACTGTTTTCTCACTGAACGGCTTCTGTACACAAAATGTATTTATAATATAATAATATACTATATATACTGTATATATGTGTATATATACTGTATATATATGTATGTATTATACAAATGTATACTATAATAATATAGTATATATACTGTATATATATGTATGTATTATACAAATATAATGTATTTGTATTGGCTCCAGAGTTGTAATGTAACCTTGGAGCCAATGTAAACTTCCTCAGCATATAGTAGTGAGGATTCATTAAGATGAAATCAGAAATATCTGACGATAAACAGCCTTATCACTGATATTCTCAGATACTGGCCTGCACACAGAAGTCGAGTGATAATGTTGGAGGTCCATCTAAATAAGATTATATCTTATACTTCTCTTCTCACCCTGGCTCTCTGTACCCAGATCTGAAATAGGACTGGAGTAGATGATCTTTACCCTCATTCAGAGAGTGGTTCTATAGGACAAGATTACATTTCAGAATGACATTACAACTGAAAGTAGGGAAGTATCAGAAAATGATAACTGGCACATTCTATGTGCAATTCACACATACTGTACATATCAATGGCCACTAGAGGGAGCAACAGCCCTCCCATTGCCAGAGCCAAATACGGCTCTGCCCATTGCATTTTCCTGATCACAGATTTGTGGAGAATTGTTATACAGCTCCACTAAAGCATATGCAGCTTCATGATAGCATTTGATCTAAATATATATCTCAGTGCCTGATTTACCAACAGTATTCAAATTCACAATTCTGTCTTCAACATATTTTTCAAGGACGGTTAGATGCTTCAATGCATCAGCCAGAATGCTAATTCCAAACTTTAGTTATTTGAACATCCATTTAACATCCAACATGCCACCAAGACCCTGAAGTTCTTTGCTAATTTGTAAATGAGCTGATCCAGTGATGTGAAAGAAAATTCCTAGGAAATCACTGCCCTCTTGTGGTCTTTCCAGGACATGACAACTGATCACTGATCATGAGTGAGTAGGAGTAAGATGGCAGGGTTTGTAACATAGTACGAGAGAGGTTGATATATAGCTTAAAACCTAGCAACTACTGCACGTCATAGTGATATATATATATATATATATATATATATATATATATATATATATATTAAGAGATAGCAATTAAGCTTGACTAGATTTAGTGTGCAACAAAAAAGGCATCTGTAACCAGTATCACATGTGCAGAATCTGTCATAAAGTAAGATAATCTACCCAGTCATTGCTTTTGTTAGACATTGTTTCATTGACACACAGAGAGAAGAGAGAGAATTCTGTGCCTATGTACTGATGATACATTTCATGGGTCTACACTCGTCAAAATATATAATTCCCATTGTTTTCATGGCTATGAAGTAACTGACTTGACAGGGCAGTGTCACTGGAAGTGTTACTACAATGTCACAGTAATCTAGAGAGACCATATTTAATTTGTAAACTCTCTACTCTAAGACATAAGTGCATGAGTGACATAAGGCTTAATGTACTCAGTCATATCAAACCCTATATCTCTCAAAGTGTTAATATGCAACAGCCGGCAATCTGTCATCTACAATGACATTTTCAATCCAATGCCATGGCTGAACTGTATTTAAGTGGAATAATAATATAAACCAACCATAGACCCAGTGCCAATAGATTGCTATATTTCTCTCCTCTACTTTTGCACTAGACATAAACCTTAGTCCAACACAACCACGGTAATGCATCAGATATCAGGGTTAATTCTACCGGCTGTTTAAAACCTTTTAAAAGGCACAGTGACATTGTGTTGGTTTGTTTGGTACAAAAACAGCACTTGGGGCTGGGAGGTGTGTCTGTGTGGTGGGGTGTAATGTGTTTTATTTCATGTCTGCCTTTGCGGGGCACCATATCCATCAGCAGAGTGCTGCATTCTGAAGGCACAGAGGATTATAGAGTCTCTTATCTTCTCTGTGGGACCACTGCTATTTCCCCTCAATCCCAAAGTACAACTGGAAAATCTCCCCACAACCCTTCTCACTGAGGAACTGGTACAGCTGCCCAAGGTCCATGTGATTTCCTCGGTTTCCATGGGGATCAAAAATAGCCTCGTCGAACCCAGTGAACTTGCGGTGCGAGGCCACTCTTTCATCTATGGTGCCATCCTCGCTGTCCAATGGAATATCCTCTCGATGGCGAATCATGATCCTCTTCCATGTCAGACACTTTACTCTGAGGAAATAAGGAGTGATGTGAAAGATATATTGAGTCTGCACTTCAAATAAGATTTAACATAATGGAAAGAAGCATTACAGTTTTTCTTTGGGCTCTCTATTTCCCCACCCATAGCTTAGGCTAAAGTGCAAGTTAAAGGCATTTCATGAGACCAAGCTCTCCCATAGATCTCAATCACCTCCTTTTCACTGCTTTCATGCTTTTTATGTGTTTTAACAATACAATTTACATAGGTTGTAGGTTGATTAACAATTAAATTTCACAATAAACTGATTGAAACTGTCCTATTTATACTTTTTAACATATCAAAATGCATATTATTTTATTCATACCTGCTCCAAAACTCATCACATGGGGTCCTAAGCCCCTCCACACAAACAACCCCAGGTTTGCCAGGCATGCTGAAGCCAGTGAGGTTGAGTTCCTTGGACCATTCCAGAATGTTCTTTCTTTTACTCTTATTGTAGATGTGATGGCTGTAGATCCAGAGCCGAGTGAAAGCCTCCTGGGTGGGACCTGACGAGGTATCTTTCTTCGGGACAACCGCTGACACACTCTTGTCAATGTACTGAGCTGCATTATCTTTTACCCACTCGAATGCTGATAACAAGCAAACCTCCCCAGAGCAGTTCTCCAGCAGGTACGAGTTGAGGTCGCTGTGCAGTTGGGCTTGCTGAGCTCTGCTGAGTTGAGCACACCTGTCAGATGAAAATAATATGCATTGGAACGAACCAATTAAGACAAAAAATGTCAATAACCACCAATAATTTATATTATTGTAAAATAAAACCAAATATGTTATATCATTTTGTGTTTAATTAAAATTGTACCTACCTGACAGAAATCTCTGGTAGGACTTGTGGGTAGTCAGACACATATGTGCAGGAGATTGTGATGTCCACCTGTGGTAAAGATATCACCATTAAATTATAATTTCAAGAACAAATACATTGACAAAGACACCTTTATGAAAAAAAAAATACATTCATACACATGGCTATGGTATTAACCTCTTTGAAGTTGATAGTGTCCATTTTATGTTTTATCAAAAAGTCAGGTCTAGAATGTGGAAGTGTGTTCGAGACCCCCTCAACGTAGTCTCTCAACTCAGCAAAAGCCAGCTGGTCAGTGATGACAAACTCCTCTTCACTTGGGAACATGCTTGAAAGGAGCTCAAGCTCAGCGAGCTGAGCCTCAGCTTCTTCTAAAGCCATTTCTGCAGAGTACCCTTCTCTCAAGAAGATACAACATGCATCGAAGTGTTCAAAGTACAATGATGTGCCACGACTGCAGCTTGTAATGCTAACCGGTATCATGCGTTGACAGCTCACTTCTGTTCTATTATCGTTACCATTACAGATAATTACGGATCTGTAAATAATATAGCTCAATTTCCAACTTAAATAACGTGCCACCTTTTGTTTTGGCACTGAAAAGAAAGCTACACTAAGCTACTGTAGGCTACACTGTACCAGACATTCTCTGACTGTACACACTTCAACGCTCTGGTTCATTAAAAACGGGTGTGAAGCATGACTCCAAACTGCAGCGGGAAGTGGTGATATATAAACAATCGGCAATTTTTAAAACAGCAATTCATAACATAACGTCGATCTATCCACTTTGCATTGATATCTGCCAAACAGTTTATCCGTAGGCAAAACAGTTCCGGTGCAAAAGGAAGTGAATTGTGTTCCGGAGAGCATCTGGTGATTCCACGTTTCGAACTCAGTTTTCCTCAAAAATGTGTACATTTAGTAACGCTTGCGTTACACACAATGTTATTCTTTAGATTATAAAATTGCGTTTTTATGGACCTAATTTTTCATTAGAATGAAGATGATGCGTCGACAACGCGCCACTTTGAATTTTGTTCAGCTTAAAGATCACTCAAATCTACGCTTTTAACTTCAGGTAGCGTTGAATGAAAGAACGTTGACGATGAATTATCATAAACAAAACTAGCCTGCTAATTATCTGCAGGCATGTTGATGTTATCAAGCTGTTTTTATGTTAAGGCTTGTTTCTTTAAAAAAGAGTTCCTCTACATATGGTGGTTTGTAATGTTAATGTAAACAGAGATTGGGCATTTTACCATCAATTTGGTAAAGCTATGTGGACATTTGTCCTAAGATGATTCGCTAGCATTCACTAGCTATCAATGACTACATCTGTTCATTTAAGATAGCAGATAAGCACACAAGCTATCTTAGTTAACAGTACAAACATGAGTCATTACTAAGATAATAAGTACAATTGTGTTAAACAATAAAAGCTTGTTTTCTCAGTGATGATTCGTATCGATACAATCGGCTGCTAGAGACAGCTGTAGATAACTTGAATGGAGCTATTCGTTCAACTATTTGCCCATTTGCACTTGTGTATCTGACAGAGGATGCCATAAAGGTTGAAATGAGTGAACCAATGGGGTCATATCCACTGACACTAATTGTTGTCAATTGTCTGTATTAATCAATGCTAGATTTTCTCGTAATCCTCTGCCACTCGCGATGGGTAAAAAGAAAGGGAAGGACAGAAGTTCTAAAGAGGAGAACTGCGTGGACTTGACAGGTATAGTGCCTAATTGAATCCCTGGAGGAATGAAGAATGGGTGAATGATTCAATCTGCTCTAACATTAAAGAGTCTCTCAATCTCTTTCAAGGCCCTTCCTGTTCCCACATTCGCAAGGGAATAGACCACATCTTGTTTAAGAAGACTGCTCCAGATGTCGATTGGAACTTGTGTCAGGACTGTCAGGAGGGACCCAACACAAAATCTGAGGAAGAAATGAATCAAGAGCCACAGGTTGTATGGATGTGCCTGAAATGTGGACACAGGGTAAGTAGAGTTGTGTTGCAGCAGTTCCTAAGTTTTATTCTCTTCAGGGATTCATTCCATGCTACTATAATATTGTTATTATCTTTTAAACAAAACTAATACTTAAGCTTTTGCAACTATATGGCTACTTCCTTCCAGTCAAATCAGAGGTCCCTGGGTCACAATAAGTTTAAAACCCCTGGTTGACAACATTTCAAGTTCAAGTTGAAGTTATTTAATTTTTCACATACATATATTACATTACATTACATTACATTTAGCAGACACTTCTTGACCAAAGTGACTTACATATGTCAGCTATTACAAGGGATCACATTGTCCCCGGAGCAACTTGGGGTTAAGTGCCTTGCTCAAGGGCACAGCGGTGGAAGCCGGGAATTGAACCCACAACCTTCAGGCTACTGCACGCTAGCCCAGCTCCTTAACCACTACACTACCACCGCATATATACAAACAGGGTTCCCACAGGTCATGGAATTTCTGGAATATCATGGAATTTTGGAAAGTCCATTCTAGACATGGAAAGTCAGGGAATGTTATCATTTTTGGGGCAGTCATAGAATATCAGGGAATTTTGTTGTAGCAGTTTAAAATTTACTTTCCAAAAATAATACATTAATTCAAATATTTCCACAAAGAATTGGAGTATATATGGTTATTGGCTTTACTGCTTTTTGAGTAGCCAAAATTTATTTATTCAATGATTCTTGATTCTTGAACGCTGTGTGGCTGCTCTGAAATCATTGGTCGGTATTGTACAATTAATTATATAGTAAGTCATGGAAATTCAGGTTTTTTGCCGGGAAAATTCACGGAATTTTACATTTGACTTAGAGTGGAACCCTGTACAAAGTACAACATGTAGTGAAATGCTTAGTCCTCTGACTTAAATGACTGTTCAGTATTTATATTAATGTAGATAAATAAATAAATCAATAAACAAAGGGAAAATATAGATAGATAAGATAGATAAAGATAGAAGATAAGTTTTAGGCTACTGTGATAAGTATGTATGAATCGATAAATATGCTTATGTGATGTAAGTTGTGTGCATGACTAAGTGCATTGAGATGTTGTCATCATATTATGTGCAATTTGAGCCATGATCTGTCTCCTCTGCAAAATGCAAACAAAGTGCTCCTTATTTGAAAGGGCTGTGGGAGATACTCAGAAGATCAACATGCTGTGAGGCACTATGAGAAGCCACGTTCAGATCCTCATTGTCTGGTACTGAATCTGGACAACTGGAGTGTATGGTTAGTCTCTCTCTCTCTCTCTCTCTCTCTCTCTCTCTCTCTCTCACTCATGAATTCTTTCTGTACGAGTGGGTGCATGAAATGTTCTCTATCTTTCAGGTGTTACATCTGTGATGATGATGTTCAGTATTCAAGCACAGGACAGCTGGCTCAGTTGGTGACCAATATAAAAAAGCTTGCACTATCAGACTATGCCAGTAAAAAGCCAAAAACAAGTGAGTACCGTAATGCCTTATTACAACACGTACATCATAAAAGTTGTAGCACATTGCTGTGAATTAACCATTAACCATGGGTTCAGGTTTCTTGTGGCAGAATTATGTAAGATGTGTCATGATTATGCTTACTTTTAGCAATTGCTAGAAAAGATGGAATGAAATGACCATAATTCCTTGTTTTTCTGTGGCGCTTTTAGAAGAACCCAGCATCAGCCATAATGACTTGAAGGAAGAGGAAAGCAATGATTTGGAGGAAGAGAAGGAGGAGAAGGAGAACAAAGGCAGACAAAAGAAGAACGTTAAGAAAGACACCAGCCCAAAGGGAAAGAAGACTGAGGCAGTGGAAAACAGTGGTGCACTTTTAGTCAGGGGGCTAAGCAATCTTGGGAACACCTGTTTCTTCAATGCTGTTGTACAGGTGAGCGCGGAGAAGTCTTTTATTTGAGAAAAACAAACAACCTAGTCCTCTAGCAGTACAGTTCTCAGATAGTATTTGTGTGTACTTTGTAGTATTTCTGTACTTGGGAGAATCTGTATCACACACAACACAACATCGCAACCTGCTAAAGAAGTCTGTAAGCTGTGAATAAATCTATTATTTTAGATTGTGGTTCAAGTTCAGATACTTCATGTACTTTGCATGTACTAGAAACCTGAATGTGATCTGCGGTGTTGTTACACATTATTAAGACAGGTTAAGCGGTTCTACAGGGTAATAATTAGGCATTAATTGACCTTTGTCACTGGGGTGTCTCAAGGAAGCACTGAAATAACAAATTATGCATTTAAAGGGATGTTCTACCATTTGGGGAATTTTCCACCTCCCCTTGAGTTAAACAATTGATTTTTACCTTTCTCCAGTTCATCCAGCTGTTCTGTGAGTCTGGCGATACCACTTTTAGCTCTAGCCTAGCATAGATCATTGAATCGGATTAGACCATTAGCATCACGCTTAAAAGTGACTAAGATTTCTGGTAATTTTCCTATTTAAAACTTGTGTCTTCTCAAGTTAGTAAGTGTAATAAGACTAACGGAAAATGAAACTTTAGGCTGATTTGACATGGAACTATACTCTTATTCCGGCGCAATAAACTGCTAAAGCTCAAACTTGTTGCTGGAAGTTACAGCCTACGGGGATTACTTTCAGGTGCTGCATGATATCATTGTGCTCGTGCACCCATGGTACGTTCACAACGTTTCTTGATTATTACACCGGAATGAGAGTATAGAGAGTATAGTATACTGTGGATGCTAATGGTCTAATCCGATTCAATGATCTACTGTATGCTAGGCTGGAGCTAAAAGTGGTATCGCAGAACGGCTGGATGAACTGGAGAAATCAATCTGGTAAAAATCCATTGTTTAACTCGAGGGGAGGTGGAAAATTAGCGTAATTCCCCAAATGGTGGAATATCCCTTTAAATTGGCAACATAATGCAGTAGATTATAGGGATACATGCAGGTGGTATCAGCATATTAATGCTTTGTTTGCATCCTCGAATTAGGTCCTTAAAGTTTTTTTTTTTTTTTTTTATCTTATGTGGACACTGGAGTCATGACTCATTAAAGGGATGTCCATTTTTTCTAACCAATCCTCTCTTCCTATAGAACCTGTCCCAGACCCAGTTTTTGAGGCAGGTCCTCAGTGATGTTACACATGAGAAGATCACCGTCACTTTGACACCTAGCGTCTCCTCAGAACTGGTGAGTAAACTTGAAGCAGTGTTACATAAGAGTTTTCATCAGTGTTATGGAATGTTGACTTTATGATATGCATCCGGTACTCATGTTATTTTTAAGGGCTGAAATAATCCAGATAAATATGTAGTAGATGTTGTATTTTAGGATATCTCTCAAATTAAATCATGTCCAAAAGTTATTTAAAATCTAGCTAAGCCTGTAAGCTATTTTGAGGACTCTCTCCTTAAGGGGATTGATTAGTTAGATCTGGGTAGATACTAGTGGTGCCAATTTAACCCTCAGCTTTTTGTAATGAGGTGACTTGATCTAATCACTAAAAAATACTTGCAACCGCAAATGAAAATGCAATGCAACCACACACACACACACACACACACAAAGTGAATTTCATAGGATGGTTTCACAGGGCAAAATGTTTTCTAAAAGTACACTAGTCTCTTCCTATTTTATGTTTGTATGTAATAGTTAGATAATTGCCTTCCATCAGACACGGTTTTTGGAAAGTGGTCCAAGAACTCCATCTTCAGTTGCTGTTCAATTTCATTAATTGACTACCCCCCCCCACCCCCCCCCACCCCCCTCCTCCTCCTCCTCCTCAGGATCCTATTAAGGTGCAGCTAGATCAGCCTGGATCCCTTACCCTCTCCATGTGGCAGCTGCTTAACGAGATCCAGGAAACCAAGAAAGGGGTTGTCACTCCCAGGGAGCTGTTCACTCAAGTGTGTAAAAAGTAAGTCTGACTAAACAACATTGGATTGATTCCCCCCCCCCCCCCCCACACACACACACACACCCTCGGTTTTCTCCTCAACACTGGATAGTAACTGTTACAGGAACCGTTGTGGATTCTTATAGCAGAGGAGGAAATTAAACTGTGCTGTAAAAGCCACTGACCGATACTCCTGATCACTACTCCAGGGCTGCCAGGTTCAAAGGCTTCCAGCAGCAAGACAGCCAGGAGCTTCTGCGCTATTTGCTGGACGGGATGAGGGCTGAGGAAATCAAAGTAAGAGACCTGCCGCTGTTTAGATAATTGAGATGTAAGAGGAATGGATTGACTGATTTTTAATGGAGGGTTTGGACCACAGAAATGTTCCAATGGTGCGGTTAAAGATTCCAGCAGTAGTTTTTGAATTTGTCTTTGTTCACAGAGATTTAAAGCTGGAATATCGGAGGCTCTGAAAAGCTCAGGAAAGAATGCAGACTCAGAAGAATCCAAGACATTGATGAAAAGTAAGCAGCATTCATAAGTCATATGTGTGTATTGTCAATTTTCAATTTCAATTTAATTTTACTTATAGAGTGCCAAAACATTACACATATCTCATGGCTCTTTACAGAGTGTTAGACAGAGAAAGAGTAGAGATCAGAGAAAAGAAAAGAAGGCCCATGGGTAACAGGGGCGAGGAAAAACTCCCTAGAATTGAAGATACTATATTGTACATCTATTTCATTTATGTTTGTTTCCTAATTGTCCAATGCTTTGTTTACAGACTATGAGAAAAATGGAACACTCAAAAACTTTGTTGACCAGGTCTTTGGGGGAGAGATGACCAGCACGGTGATGTGCAAAGAATGCAAGACGGTATGTAGTAAAAGAATCAGCATTCTGAAGCGCTCACTGAATATCCACAGAGAGGATATTAGGCCATGAAGGTTCTCACTCTCTGTACTTATTGTTCCCCCCCAGGTGTCTGTCGTGACAGAAATGTTCCTTGACTTGTCACTTCCTGTTTCAGATGAGGTATTGTAACCCATGGCCTGTTCTCAGCAGTAGATATTATCCATAGTTAAAATGCTCATTGAGCTGTATAAAGGTATTAATATTGCGCTGTTCCCCTTAGGCATACAGGAAAAAGAATCAAAAGAAAGTTGTGCAGAGGAGCAGCGTGAGTGATGATGGATGGGACAGTCCTACTCCGGTGACCAATGGGAAAGAAGATATGCCAACGGGGGCGGGTAGTAAGTACCAGCAGAAGAAGGCAAAGAAGCAGGCCAAGAAACAAAATAAGGTAAACCTATGCACAACACATTCTCATCATGTAGCATTCAAAGTAATTCATATGTATACTTAATACTTACACCGAAGTGAACTACTTGATTGAAAATGTCCGTTTCATCATCTTCCACTTCCATGATAGATCTAACTTGTCGCCCTGTCATAAATTCAGATCACTGTAGTTGTACATATTTACTAGGCACTTCAATTCATGGTAACTTACGGCTCATACACACAGTTGCGTTCCATCAACGCATGCCAGTGGGTGTTCCCGACGGTAGCTATGCAAATGACTTAAGGTATAACGGGAATTTGATTGGCTGGTGCCGTCTGTTGTTCGCTTGTTCGTAATTTGATTGGCTGGTGCCGTCCGTCGGTGCAGCAACAGCTGAACTTCTCAACGCGAGCGACGGGAGCAACGTGACGCAACGGACCCACAATTCAGTTCGGCAACAGATGACGTAAGCCCATGTAAAGTGAACGGGATGCGTCTCCAGAACTGCAACGCACGCAACTGTGTGTATGAGTCGTAACAGCATAGGTGTATATATTTTATGAATGTGTGTACTGCTTGGGAATCATTGTTGCATGATTGAAGCTAGCTTGAATATATTCATGTCTACTCAAATCCATCACAATGGCAAATCTGCTTTACTGGTAAATGTGTGTATTTATAGAACCAAAGGCGGCAGCCAAAACAGGAAGTGAAAGTCTCACTGGACACAATGGGGAACGAGGACGAGATAGGCGGCGGTGATGCTGAGGCGGCCTCGCCGAGCGCGGCCACCGAGCCTGAGGCGGGCTGCGAGACGGACGAGAACACCCAGATGGACACGGAGCAGCCGTCAGAGGTAGATCACTCTGAGCAGGGACAGGGGAAGATGGATGAGTCTCCCAAGGGTAATGAAGGTCAGCAGCATCAGCAGCATGATGGAGAGGAGAAGGATGAGGAGGAGGAGGAGGAGGAGGAGGAGGAGGCCGCAGACGAGTCCGCAGTCAGTAATCGATTCATGGCGCTGGCCGAGGACCAGAGTCCCAAATTGCAGACTGATGATGGCAGGACCAAGGAGAAAGACGAGGAAGTGGTGAAGGATGCCACACAGGTGCCTTCCGTCGAGGACGAGGAGGAGCAGGAGGAAGAGAATTTGGCTGAAGAGCTGAACCACTTGTCCCTAAATGGGACTTCAGAGCCGTGCGAGGCTGCCACTGAGAATGGGCACGATGATGAGAGCCCAGAGTACACAGTGGTGAACCAGGACCCTGAGAAGGCCTTCCACACCTTAGCCACCAGGGCGGCGCCAGACAAGCAGGAGTGCTCCGTGGACTCCTGCCTCTTCCAGTTCACCGAAGTGGA
Source organism: Alosa sapidissima (assembly GCF_018492685.1). Classification (NCBI taxonomy): domain Eukaryota; kingdom Metazoa; phylum Chordata; class Actinopteri; order Clupeiformes; family Clupeidae; genus Alosa; species Alosa sapidissima. Next base: position 14,912,505 of record NC_055971.1, on the reverse strand, counting down.
GCAACTCACTCAGAGTAACAGCTTGCTGTGTCTCACCTGCACAAAACGCCAGTCTGGGTCCAAGGCCACAGAAGGTAGAGGATGTCAAAATGATACGACTCAAGTTTCTGAGAAAGTCGTGACTGAAATGTAACGACTCAGCCGATAACTTTGTTTTGACAGTCTAGACTGAATGCAAGAACTTTATCACTGCTCATCTCCCCTTGGGAACTAAACCCATTACTTTGCCATTGTTAGCGCCACAGGCTTTCTTTTTAGCTATTTTCTAAACACTTAGGGAAAGTACTGGGCCTTGTATTGATGTTTCCATAAGCATGCACCTCTATAGCATCATCAGCAATAATAGAAAGCCATTGTGAGATGATCTGTTCCTAATGTGTGAGCCTGGGGGGGGGCGCCAGTAAGATGTGGTGTTCTGTTGCTCTCCGTAGGCTCCAAGAAGAGTGTATACAGGGATGCGCTGAAGCAGATGCTCATCTCGTCTCCGCCGCCTGTGCTGACTCTTCACCTGAAGAGATTTCAACAGGTAATCTGCCGTGACGCTCTTGAATGATGCTCGAGTACACCACGGCTAATTATGTGTTGCACCACTAAGAGATGCCTCCAAACGGAGGGGACGTATGCTACTACGCAAACACAATCAGTTTGAAGGACTCTTAATGTGCTTCACTGTTTTCAACAGTAGTCGGTGGATATGCCGATGACCCGTAATCATCCAAAGAAATAACTAACATTGGAAGAGAAAAGTGGTGATATGGCTTCACAATGGCCTCTTTTATGATGTTGTTTTGTCTAACAGGTTGGTTACAGTGTGTGTAAGGTGAATCGTCATGTCCAGTTCCCTCAACTTCTAGACTTGGCACCATACTGCTCGGTCAACTGCAAGGTAAGCAGCTTTCTATTCTTGTACAGTGACTTGTCGTTTTGTTGAGTAACTCTTTCTTTTGTCTTTGTCCTAATGGGTTCAGGTCACTGTTTAAAAAATGCAAATTTGATCCAGTGTTGTTTTACTGATTGAAAGTGTTGTATCGTGCTTTGAAACATTTCTCAGACTGGCTTTGTTTTATGCCAACAGAATGTGTCAGAAGGAATGACCCAGGTGCTGTACAACCTCTATGGGATTGTTGAACACAGTGGGACAATGAGATCGGGACACTACACTGCCTACGTGAAAGCTCGGCCTCACTGTCAAAACATGGCATCCAATGGATTAGCCACGCAAGGTAAGCATTGAAACTTTCCTATGTGGTCAGAGACGTTTGCGACTCGGTGTGTAATCGTCACCTGGGAAATAAGCACTTAATATATTTGTGATATTTTACTGTAAAACCGCTGCAAGTGTCATCAGCAGTTCTCCGTAACTTACACCATAGGAGTCCCCAACACCTCCCTTCAGTGTTTTAATCGGTTAATGTCACTCTGAGTTGAAATTTGTAGCTGTTGATTACAGGACAGGATAGTCCCTGAAAAATCCATTCTAGCGATGGCTGCCAGAATGTTCAGACAGCTAAGTTGAGTATTCTGGAAAAGGGGTTGCCTACTGTAGCTTGAATATTCTGGCACATTGACATTCTATTAAAAATGTGTCAACTGGAGCAAGCTTGGCATTTTATAGAGCCAATTAGTAACATGCTGTGGTGTGGCATTCCACTCTTCTCTATGTCCTTTTTTCGCAGTACGGCAGTGTTTCTCAAACTTTTTCAGACCAAGGACCACTTAACCAATAAAAAAAAACCTCACGGACCACCTAGCTAAAAAAACAGTTGATCTACTTCAACAGTATATTACACAATAGGCCTACTCACTGAACCACCTTGCCTATTGTCTTTGCACCTTGCTTATTGTGTCAGAGAATTCCATTCATACGATTTATTTAAATTGGTGTAGCTCACATACTGTAGGCAGTGTTGTTGCAGAACTGTTTGGATTTACATATTGCAAACAAATATATTATATATCTTATATCTATCTATATTATATTTTACCACGTCTGCTCGCGGACCACTTGAGAGTTTACGGACCACACTTTGAGAAACACTGGTCTAAGGTATCATAATACCCAACTTCTGTCCCAGCTGTTTTATAACTTATATTATCTGTTGTGATCAGGTAATGGTGAGCCACCGAAGGGATCGTGGTTTCACATCAGTGACTCAAGCGTTCAGCCTGTCACAGAAGCCAAAGTGCAGAGTTCCCAAGCCTACCTCCTGTTCTACGAGAGGATCTCCTAAGCATCCTCTCTTAAAGTGCCCCATACAAGAACCACTGCTGCTGCTTGAACTACCACACACAGACACACACACACACACACACAGACAAATAAATGACCCTGAGATGAACTGGAAAATATACACCAGTGCACATTTTTTTCATCCTTTTTAAAGATGGATGTCCGATCAACTGTGTGGTGTTATGATGAACGGGTGAGTCAGTTTTTGAGTAAGAGTGGTTTGTTTTAGATTACAACAAAATGAAACTTGATTACTTGGCCTGAAATCAAAAGGAGAAATGCTGTTCTAATCCGATACACAATTTGTCAAACTCAGAGAATTTCTGGTCCTTTAGTTGTCCATTCTGTATGTGTGCTAAGCAAAAAAAACTGATGTACACAGTCCTGGCTCTATATAGGAAGTAGAGCGACTCAGGCTGAACCAATCAGGCTGTGAACCACACACGCCTGTCAGTACAGGATCACAAGAACAGGGGGTGGTGTATGGTGTAATTTGTTTGGGAGTTCAAATATCAGCAATGTTTTGCCAGAATCACAGACTCTGTCTTTAATGTATAATTAGCAAATACGCTTACAGAAGATTTCTTTGGTTTGGGGGCAACTAATCATCACTGTCTTATAGATGACACAGAATGGATGACCAGAGTATTTTACCTTGTTCTCTGATGTTAACATAGAAGGTATGCAACTTTGGTCTGTCAAAACCATGTTCAGCTGCAATATTCATGCCCATTTACAGCCCTGTAATTAGGCTGGGGAATAAAATGGCCCATTTTAGCAGATATCCAGCAACCCCCTCATAGTTATCTGGCACCCACATGAATAATTAAGTGAAGTAATTTACGCTAATTGGCTTCCTTGCAACGAAAGACAGCTCACAACAGGCAACTTCTACCTGAATCTCCAACTTGAAGTGGTAACTTAATGTGATCACAGTGATGGTTTGCGCCACAGGTAATTTCAAAGTCATTTGCAGTCATGAAGGCAGAAACCACCTTGTTTCTGGTTCACAGTAGCTTTATGGTACCCACCAATCTCTCCTTGGGCTACGTTCAAACTAGGCTTCTTTTTTGAAGCTGCCAGCATCCGTTTTACATTATAATCCTAAGGAATAGACCGAGTTTTCAAAAAAGTCCTCGGCTTCTTTTGAAACGCGATCACGGGCGTCTTTTTCTACAGCTCAGAGCTGTTTTTAAAGTTGAGAAATGTGTCTGTCAGAAACAGAGGCCAAGTCTTAACGTACCTTTATTTTAACAAAGCCAAGGTAAAAGGGTGTTCCATTCTGTGTCATCTTTAAAGTAACACGATATAGGAATTCTCCTGTTCCTCAGTTTTCAACAAACTGGGTATTCATTTAGCACTAAGGGGGTACCCAATTCATCCAAAACTGACAAAAAGGGTCATGCACCCTCCCACGACAACATTACCTGTTGGGTGGGTAAACTCTCTCAATTGCTTTTTCAGGTATTTCTCATTTGTGAGGATCTTTAGAATACAAATGAGCCATTGTAGCCTGGTATGACTAGACATGCACTGTGAGAGTATAATCCAAACAAAAACTGACCTGGGGACAATAGAACAATGGAGTCAGGCTATACCAATGGTCTTTTTTTGGAGCAGAGGTTCTGTTCTATAGGTAAAAATACCAGATTTTTCTGTTTAGTCTTTGCTTCGCAAGAGAGTTTTCTGCTACCTTGTTGGGGTATTCTCATTTCAGACCTTTAATTTGTTTTGTTTTTTCAGAACTGTAGATTCAGCAAGCACTTCTGCCACCAGAGTATGTAGAGTATTAGTAGAGCGGCTACAGGAAAAATCGTGCAAATTATGATACAAGCGTGAAATTCGGCAGGTATGTGCTCAAGACCAATACAATCAAATCTACCTGATTGGCCACTTGAAATGGCCGCCAAAAAAGACCTCAGAAATTGATTTATTGCTCAGAATTGACCAAAGATATTATGATACAAGCATGAAATTAGGCATGTATGTGCTCAAGACCAATACAATAAAATCTGCCTGATTTGCCATTTTTAATGGCGGCCATTTTCCAAAATGGCCACCATGAAAAACTCTAAAAATTGATTTGTTGTACAGAATTGACAAAGGAAATTATGATACAGCCATGAAATTTGGCAGGTATGTGCTTAAGACCAACACAATACATTCTAACTGATTTTCCAGTTTAAATGACGGCCATTTTCCAAGATGGCCGCCAAAAAATACCATAGAAATGGATTTGTTGCACATAATTGATCAAGCAAGTTATTATACAAGCATGAATTTTGGCATGAATGTGCTAAAAAACAATACAATCAAATCTACCTGACTTGCCACTTGAAATGGAAGCCATTTTACAATATGGCCGCCAAAAGACTGAATTTAGCCCAGAAAATGATGATACAAGTATGTAATTTTGTGTGTTTGTGTTAAAGAGCAATATAATGAAATCCACCTCATTTGCAACTTGAAAATGTAATATGGCAGCCATTTTTAAAGATGGCCCCCAAATAAGACACTAGAATGTTAACATTCACTACATTTCTGTTTCCTTCTATGATGAAGTCATTGGAAATTCAATTCATTCCTGTGTCAAGTCTTGCACAATCAAGTTTGATAGGCAATGCATTAAGAGAGTGGAACAAGGGGATATTTTTTGCTAATAATGTATAGCCATCTTCATCTGTCTTTGCAGGATTCGTATCAGGAGACTTTAATTGTTCTTTTGTGTCCTGCTGACTCAGACAGCACTTTGACCAGTCAGTGTGTGTTATACGTTCGTTGTCCATTGTTAATCTAAAAAATCAGATTGAGGTATGATCTTTTGATCACCTTTTGAATCCATGCATGGAACAGTTATTTAAATTTCAATTCGTTTTGGGCTGATTGGCAAAATGTGATTCAGAATTTAGTGTAGGTATTTTAACAGAAAGACGCATGTGTATAAAAATGCTATTTGTTTTTCAACAATGTAAGCCTGTTTTAACAAGGCTGTGCAAACACATACAGCAGGTGGAGAAGAAGAAAATGCCTTTGAGTGGTGTGGCAGTATATCAATATCAATTGCTGATTATTCGGACCATGTCACAAGTAAGATGTAATATTTCTTTACCCACCCTCACCTTGAGCATGGAAAAGGGCAATGTTGCTACAACATTCGATTATCTTTGAATGTCCCAGGCTGACAAGCCAGAGCCGTTATGTGATTAGCTAAATCAAACATGTCAATGTCACGTCCAGAGCGAAAAAAGCGAATTCATGACAAAAGGTTCTTCAACGACCTTGGCTACTTGGTAGCTGAGGTTGTTTCTGGTGTACACGCATCTTTTGTTTAACAGCAACATTGAGAAAACCATGAATTGCGGTTATTAGCATATTAGTGTCATTGTATTATTAGCATGTCATAACCATTTTATTTGTTTGGGGGGGTGGCATCACGCAACGCCCTCCATTGACATTAAGAACTGGCATTATTAGCATGTTATCACCATGCTATTTGTGTGTCATAAGTGGCTTATTTGTCATTGTGGAACATTTTTAATATCTGTATCACTTCATCATCTATGGAAACATATTTAAGGAGAGTGAACAATCATTTACACCACATTTGAAATTTGCAAATTTCTCGGGTCTTTTTGGACGCCATCTTGGAAAATGGCCAGCATTTCAAGTAGCAAATCAAGTGGATTTGATTGTATTGGTCTTGATCACATCCATGCCAAATTTCACGCGTCCATCATAATTTGCTTTGACAATTCTGTGCAATAAATCAATTTCTAGGGGTTTTTTTGGCAGCCATCTTGGAAAATGGCCACCATTTCAAGTGGCCAATCAGGTAGATTTCATTGTATTGCTCTTGAGCACATACATGTTGAGTTTCGTGCTTGTATCATAATTTGCTAGGTCAATTCTATGCAATAAATCAATTTCTGGGGTCTTTTTTGGCAGCCATCTTGGAAAATGGCCACCATTTCAAGTGGCCAATCAGGTAGATTTGATTGTATTGGTATTAAGCACATACATGTCGAATTTCATGCTTGTATCATAATTTGCTAGGTCAATTCTATGCAATAAATCAATTTCTGGAGTCTTTTTTGGCGGCCATCTTGGAAAATGGCCACCATTTCAAGTGGCCAATCAGGTAGATTTGATTGTATTGGTCATAAGCACATACCTACCAAGTTTCATGCTTGTATCATAATTTGCACGATTCTTGCCAAATTGGCCTTGTAGCCGCTCTACTATATGTGACATGAGTTAGGGAGGCAGGTGGGGCGTTGAATCCTTAATGGCCTTAAGTTCCCCTTGGAATCTTTGCACACAGACTACATGCTTAATCAAGAAATGACAATAACCACCAGTGCTAATTTAGTTGCAGGCCTTGGTCATTTTTTCTTGGAAATACAATAAAAGCCATAAGGCATTGTATGTATGCCACATCGGCTCTTGAAATATGTTGCCCAGAATGCTTCCCACCTTAGCTACAGTGAGTCTGTCCTCAGAAACATTACTGTGGTTGTGAAGAGTACAACTGAAGCCTCATTTGCAACAACAAGATCGATCTATGAGAGCTTATACATTTGTATGGAATATTTATATATGTAAGTTGTATTTTATATGGTTCTTTTGGCAGAATGCAAGTCCAATAAAACAGTTATTAATCATAATCATGGTACCCTGTTTTTAATGAGTATAATTATTGAATTAAAAAATAATTGTCTTTCCTAACCAGTTAAAACTTTGTGACTTAAATTAAAAAGATTAAATTGTTCACAAAAGTGGACTAGTCCGTTTAGAAAATACAGTAGCCTACTCTTTCGGTTATAATGGTTGATTTTTATTTATTTTCTATATATTTTATGAGACTGACAAGTTGAAATAGGTACATGCGCAGTATATACTTTGCGCAGCCTCACATTAGTCCAGGCTTGCAACATACGAATGGCTGGCAGAACTTTCCCAAATATCACATGATTACGTGACTGTCAGCGTTTAACTCGAAACAATTATGAGAGACTGCAGGAAAATGAATACATTTGACACTTCAAGGTGATATGACAGGTCAGTGTTGTTTTACTCATTACACCACACTTCATTTTCACTCAGGAAATCCCTACTGTGTGTTACGGTAGGTGAGCAGGAAGCTCAAAATTGGAATATGACAAAATTAGCTAACGTTAGAGAGCTAGCTGCCAGACAAATATTGACCACCTCTTTAAATGGAAGGTATCCTTCATGGTTTTCAGTAGCTGCTGTTTAAGTTTCACGATGATGTTCGGTTTAAGCTTGCAAGAGCACAGAACGGTTTCCCTAGTTCTGGTAAAAGCTTGACACAACGCTCGTTTTATGAAAAGCCTTGTGAAGTCATAGCGTCACCAGCTGAATTCCAGAGTTAGCTATCGCTTGCTAGGTGCTAGTTAGCTGTCCCCAGGATAACGTTATTCAACAACAAATTCAAACGGTCGGTTTGTGGTGTTAAGAGATATGCTTTGCAAGATGACAAATATTTTCAAGTAGTGTAACCTGGATAACAGAAGTATGTTTGACGAAGTTCAATTACCCCGGCCCTGTCTTGTGCAAATAACGTTACATCCAAATTTCTAGAACAACAGATTTCGATTAGGGCGGTGCTGATAACCACCTGTAACACCGATGATGCGAAATTATCAATGTTTACTGGGTAGCTACCTATCCTGCGTAACTTAGCCAGAGATGCTAAGGATAACATTTAAGTGTATGCGTAAATAAACGGGCTAGTATGCTGTCAGAATCTTTTCACTTTCCTCAAGTATTTCGGTCTTCAACACGGACTCTTGACTGTTTCCGAAATGACATAAGGTTACTGTAGGCTACACGGCTACTGAACTTGACCGAAAACTAACGTTGTGCACTTCTGAAACAGATCGGGCCCAAAGTATTAGGGTAGAGTTTCAAGAATAGGTTAGGTTAGCCTTTTTACAGCATTTTTGCCATCAAGAGCATAAACATGTATTCCCATGTACATGTGTTGTGTTGAATTCCAACGTCATATTAATATTATGGAATACTTCGTTGCTGGACGTGCAGATGTAGAAGTACAAAGATTAGGCTACTTTACATCAACTATGATTGCATTTCATGGTCATACAATAAGTCTTTGTACAAGGAGTTTATGCACACTATTAAAATGCACCCATTCCCTTCCTGGATCTAGCCAGTACCAGGCATCATGTCTGTGGATGGCCACCGGACGTCCGTTTTCACTTTCCAGTCTGCAGTTCACAGTTCCCATGTCCTCCGCTCCCTGGATGAGCAGCGACAGAACGACGTGCTGTGTGATGTGACCGTTCTCGTGGAGAGTCGAAGTTACCGAGCCCATTCTTCAGTGCTGGCCTCTTGCAGCGACTTCTTCCATTCCAAATTCCTGGGCCACGCCAGTCAGAGTCGAGTCATCACTCTTCCTGACAATGTACGTTTTCCAGAGTATGACTTCAATAACCAATATGTTTCCTACTTTCCTGAAAAAATATATAAGTATAAGTACAGTATATATACTTTTTTGATCCTGTGAGGGAAATTTGGTCTCTGCATTTATCCCAATCCGTGAATTAGTGAAACACACACAGCACACAGTGAGGTGAAGCACACACTAATCCCGGCGCAGTGAGCTGCCTGCATCAACAGCAGCGCTCGGGGAGCAGTGAGGGGTTAGGTGCCTTGCTCAAGGGCACTTCAGCCGTGCCTACTGGTCGGGGTTCGAACCGGCAACCCTTCGGTTACAGGTCCGAAGTGCTAACCAGTAGGCCACGACTGCCCCCTTTTTTTTATTTATTTATTTTTTTATTTTTTATTTATAAGGTATGTATGTGTATACAAGTCTATTTGCATTTTATTTGTGCATGCAAGTAATTGCAGCTGACTATTTACATGTAAATAGGAAAAATAATGTGAGGGAAGAATATAAAGAGTAACAGAGAACATGTAAGGACATTCAATGCTTATAGTTAACCAGAATGTGCGTTTTGTATGACTTGTAGGTGACCGTGGAAGGCTTTGAACCACTGCTGCAGTTTGCCTACACAGCAAAGCTTCTCTTCACCAAAGACAACATTTTAGAGATCCATCAATGCGCAAAATTCTTGGGCTTTCATAACCTGGACCAATCCTGTTTTGAGTTTCTCATTCCCAAATTCCACAAGGATGCCTGTGTCACAACAGATGCTGAAAAAGCCAAAAGGAAGTCCTGTGGTGACAAAGGGCATCAATGTAATGACACAACCACATCTGGCCAAGACCTGGGCCCGGGTGATGTGTCCGTAGACATATCCCCGAACACAACACAGGCCATATCCCCAAATAAAACACAGGACATATCCCAGACCACAACGCAGGACAGCATAGGCATTGCAGGACAGTGCCTAGACCCCTGCCTTGTTGGTCAGCCCTCACAGCCCAGCACCTCTATGTTACCAGAGGAGAATTTAACCCTGGGCTTCCCCTCACCAAAGAGCCCTGCATTCCCAGAGGCCCATGGCCAAGACCAGTTCTGCCTGCAAAACTGTGGTCCTGAGCTGCAGCCCTCATTATCCACAGCGCCAGAGCAAGTGTGCCCCTTCCTAAAGATGGTGGGCTCAAGTGGCGACGTCGGAGACTCCATGGCAGACGAGACTATGCTAGATCTGGCCAGCAGTGGCTGCCCAAATGATGTTTCCATGGAGACCTGTCCCATTTTGGACCAGCAATCTCAGTCTCCCCTCTCTGGTCAGATCGGCGTGCCTGAGGCATGCAGTCCACCCCCAGACCAAGCTATGGTAAGGACCCCCAACCAAAGTAGCCAGCGGCTGTGCCAGCTGAACTCACCTGAGCCCTTAGAGCCAGGGAGCGTCATGGGTAGCACCGACGCAGAGTCGGACCTCAGTTTCGACACTGCTGGCCACGCACCGTCCTGTATCACTTCCATGAAAACGTCTGGAAATCGGAGCAGTGTTGAGAGGGAGGTGGCCGAGCACCTGGCCAAGGGCTTCTGGTGCGACTTGGGTGCTTCCTTGTCCGAGCCCATGCCCCTGGACGAAGTGGTGGAGCAGTCTGCGTCGGAGAACGCCAGCGCCGCCGCCGACTTCCACTGGCTCAAGCACCTGGATCTCAGCTCGACCACGGGAGAGTGCCCCTTCCTGAGGAACCTGGGGTCGGAGGAGGCCCAGACGCCGGTGGTGGACTGCTCCAACCTGCCGCAGCAGGAGAAGAGCCCGAGCCCCTGCATGTCCCCCATCAACTCTGAGGACGACCTGCACTCAGACACTGAGGGGGAGAGGGAGGGGCGCCGGGAGCGGGCAGAGGAGGTGAGTTGTTATCGTCAGAGAAGTGTCAACTCAGTCACCGCTGAGGAGGCATGCGCTGGCAACTGGAGATTCATAGTTTTTTTTTAGAATCATGACTAGAGACAGGTCTAAAACAGCACACACACACACACACGCCTCTAGGATTAGGACTAGTGATGGGTCTAGCATAGCAGTGTAAGGCAGGAAATACTGAAATCCACAATGTTCACCCAAGCGTCTGGTCAAGGAGTCAAATGGCGTCTGATCAGAAGAACCCTCTCTGATCTTTGGACACACAGAGTCATTGTTTCGATTCAGAATTAGGCCACCCCCACACAGGTGGCCTGGCCAGAGCCTACTAATTAATGCTCCCACTTGGACAAACCATCACAATTTGATCTCCTATCACCCAACTTTACTTAGCTCTTTCGCCTAATGACTATGGTCCCCTTGAATCTCTCTCGTCAGTGTATTGACAAGATTAACAACTGGATGTCTCAAAATTTTCTTCAGTTGAACAAAGAAAAAACTGAAGTAATTATATTTGATAAAAAAGAGGAAAGGCTTAAGGTTGCCACTCTCCTTGATTAAAGGGCTTAAAGCAAAGGATACTGTGTCCTAATCCAGGGGTTCCCAAACTTTTCCACAAGGCCCCCCAAATACCACTAGGTTCTGGCCAAGGACCCCCTTGATGTGTTATTAAACCCATCGACAATACTACGGCAAATGTAAAAATACATTAAGCTAATCCTAATAATTATTTTAGCCACAAGCACTTCGTGATGGAGCATACAGTGTGTAAAAATTGCATTTGGGGTTTTCTGCTATATGAGAGCTATCACTCTACTATTATTCCCATTATCATGGAAAATATAATGTTCAGATATGCAACAAATTATTATAATGGCATTGTATAACAACCAATCATAGTAATTTAACATTTTTCAAATGTATTTATTTGTTGCTTTTATTTTTCCTTCCAACTTGCTGAGGCCCCCCTGGCACCCCCTCGCGGCCCCCACTTTGAAAACCACTGTTTAAACAGCCATATGAAAGCAACAACTAAATCAGCTTTTTATCACCTCAAAAACATTGCAAAACTTGGCTAATGTCTAAGTTTTTCTAGATCATGTTTATTCATGCATTCATCTTCAGTAGGGTTGACTACTGCAATGGGCTTTTCACAGGCCTTCCTAAAAAGACTATCAAACAGCTTCAGATGACACAAAATGCAGCGGCTAGGGTTCTCACAAAAATTAAAAGAATTGACCACATTACTTCACTACTTAAGTCCCTGCATTGGCTTCCAGTAAGTCACAGAATTGACTTTAAAGTGCTTCTGCTTGTTTATAAATCACTAAATGGAATGGGACCAAATTACCTAGCAGACATGCTTCAGCAGTACACACCTTCAAGACCTCTCGGGTCTCAGGAGAAATACTTGTTAGTAAAACCTACTGTTAGAACTAAACATGGTGAAGCAGCGTTTAGTTGCTATGCAGTTCAGCTCTGGAACCAACTTTCAGATGAGATCAAAGTTGCCCCAACTGTAGCCAGTTTCTGTAGCCAATCTAGACTTAAGACCAAACTTTTCTCAGATGCTTTCTGCTAACTGATCACTTATTTTTTACATTTCTAAATCTGGGAAAGTCTTTCAGCTAAAATGGTAATCGTTTCTATGTTGTTTTTTAATTATTACTTTTTAAACACAATTATTGCCCTTTTATGCTTTTATGTACTATCACCTTGTGTGTTTTATGTTTTCGTATTATTATTATTTTCTAATTATTCTTTACTTTTTAAACTATTCTTTGACTATTGCCCTTCTATGCTTTTATCAGCTATTCCTGTTCGCTTTTGTTTATGTAAAGCACATTGAATGACCTCTGTGTATGAAATGCGCTCTATAAATAAAGTTGACTTAACTTGACTTGACTAAATTGATCCCTGTGATGCAGGCAACAGTCTGACCATACTTGCAATCATTATTGCAATCTAAAGTATCTGCATAGTTGTAGACCAAGAACCTCACTCTAGGCAGCCTATGAATCTGCATGTATTACAGGCCAGCCGCATAGGAGGGCATTGTTATTGGTCTGTGGCATACACACAGGATGGATTTGGATTTTGCGGTTTTCTCTTCCTTCCTTCCTTCTTTTCTCTAATTGCTCTTGGCGGGCCCTGTTCTTTCCTTGGGTTTCTCTTTCTCTCTCTCTTTGCCCCCCTCCCCCTCTCATTGGGGTGGGTTTGTCTTGATTTACGATTTGTTTGATTGTTTATGGTCTACTCCTACCCCCCCCCCCCCCCCCCCCCCATTTTATCTCTCTCCTTGGCTAGGAGACAGATAAAATGTACACATCTGCCATAATTAGGCTGTAAATTAATACTTGTAAACAACTGTTAACTCTGTCAGGAAGTCTATTATTCACAACTGGGTTGTTTACAGTGTAGGTTTGCAAATGAAGCATTACATGAAGGTTGAAGCCTATGTAAATTGTCACCAAAAGTTTACTCTTTGCATAATATAAATTAATTTTTGAGCTTGTAAACACTGCTCAATTCGCTGTGACTTAGCATAGAGAGTCTTTTGATAACAAATGAAGCTTTGGCTCATTTAAATATAATACAAAGTTCCCTACAAGTGAAGACAGGTAGTTTATCTTGTTAGATGTGGTAGGGAAGGTTAGCTTGTCTTAGTCTTTGCTCATTTATGTTGGCCTCAGGTTTCTTGATCAGTTGGTTTCTTTTGGGTCATCCCATGCCAACTCAACTACTATACAGAACATTCCCCGAATCGAAGAGAGTTTGTATGGAATGAAACTACCATATTTGTATTCCTGTATATTTTTCTAGCAGTAAAAGAGACAAAAAACATTATACAAAATACAAAGTGCAAAATATTTTTATGAAGATATTTCTCCCCCCCCCCCCCAACTTGAGATCTGGTGCAGTCATTAACAGGTGCCACTGCCATCTGCAAGTGAGGGTAATTGCCATCCACCTTATGACTGTTAAACCTCCTTCTGAATTGAAACAGTGACTGTGTTGTTGTTGTTGTTGTTTGGCAGAGTCAGATGAAATTAATGGTCTGAAACGGAAAACTAGAGGCATAGAATGCCCAGAAAAAAATTTTGCTTTTAACATCTGCTCAAAATGTGGCCTAATTCTTTAAGAACAAAACCACACAAACTCCTCCAGATTGCTAATCATAATTGCGTCCGCGTACTTCAGACAAGCTACTCCTTGGCACATTTAATGATGCGTTGGGCAATCGCTGGAATTGATTCTTTTCAAATCCGTTTTAGACATCGGTTCACCTGTGCCCCTGGCTGCAGGAGACTGCACTCACTTGGCAAGCTCCTCTCTGCCCGGCTATATGAGCTTGATTGATGGCCTGTATGATGAGTTCAGCTCCAGGGGTCACCCACTTGTGTCAGTTGGCTGCCATGTTGTGTCTGCCTCTGATCCAGATTCAGCTGCCCTTCCCGGTGGAGCAGATCCCCAACATGACCCGCAGCGCGTTCCAGCAGATGCTACGGCAACAGAACCTGACCCAGGAACAGCTTGAGTTTGTCCACGACGTCCGTCGCCGGAGCAAGAACCGTGTGGCCGCCCAGCGCTCCCGAAAAAGGAAGCTGGACTGCATTCGGAAGCTGGAGTGCGAGATTAAGAAACTGGTATGTCGACTTTAATGCAAGTGTGCATGTGTGCTAATGTTGGGACAGGTCTCTTTGATGTCTCTGTGCTTGAATTTTCCAAGTCTTGACCTTTTTTTTTATTAATGTAATACCCCAGACAAAAACACAGATTCTCCCACTCTGTAGTCATGACTAATTAAATCAAAAGAGTACAAAGTGTTTGCACTCTACACGTTCACTTAACTTAACAGTTGGCGCTGAAAGTGTGATGAGATTTCCTTCTGCCCGTTTCATCTGAGAAGGTTGGTGGTGAAAGTGCATTAGTGAGCGTGAAAGCCAATGGCATCTTTCGACTGGCAGTTGAGTTTTTACCCTTTGGGCTTTATGTTGAAAGCATTACCTGGGGCACATTCAATCAGTATTGGCCAGGTACATCTTTCTTCAAGGTTAAATGCTGCATTATTGAGCCCTTTACAGCACAGCGGTTTCAGTGCATTTTATTGTGTTTTTAATACAGATATGGCAGAGGCTTTTGTGATCAAAAATGTCATTCTCCTTTCTTAAAATCAGGGACTGTACAGCTAAGTCGATCTTAGAAATCTACAAGGAATTTGAAAATGCTCCCCTGACTTTTCTTTGCTTATTTATACTTTAGGATTGACCAACTAGTGGAATCAATTTCTCGCTGGAATTCATATGTGGAAAATTTGAACAAAAGAATTGTTACTTATTCCAGAGTAATATTTTTTAATGGATGCTGGAGAGTTTAAACAGAAACACTCACAAATTTAATTTTGAATGATTCCATGTACAGTAACATATTCTATGGCAAAAAACAGACCAGACCCAGTTTGTTTATTTGAGCTGTATGTCTGTGTCTGTCAAACTCTCTTATAATTCTGTCTCCAGTTTTCTTATTTGTTTACTTACAGCAAAGCTGTGTGTCTGGTCAAACCCGTTTGTATTTGCAGTTCTGTACTTCTGGGTCTACAGAGCATTTTTTTTCTGTCCCAGTATCTTGCCAGCGCTTGATGGTGCAATTGGTGGATATTACTGCCAACATGCGGCTAATGTTACTTTTCTGTTCTGGCTGTGGCTAGCACTCAACACTACTCTAAGTTTCAAGTTTGTGACCTGTGGCAGATCTTGCCCCCATCCCTTCCCCTCCCTTCTTCCTCATCCATTTTGGCTGCCAGGCTCACTGTTTCCTTTAATGGCCATTAGTGCCCATGTGAGATTGCGGCTAATGGCTTCCTAATGGCTTTGCGTCTCTCTCCTCCAACGCCCCCCCCCCCCCCCCGCCCCCCCTTTCCTCTGTCCGACAGCGAGGTCAGAAGGAGAAGCTGCTGCAGGAGCGGAGCCACCTGAAGCTGAGCATGGGCCAGACGCTGCAGGGCCTCTCGGGCCTGTGCCAGGCCGTGTGTGGCGAGGCCGGCCCGCAGCCCGACCAGCTGCAGCTCCTGGCCCAGCACCTGTCCCCCAATTCCCCCTCCTCGGTCCTCCTCACCCCCATGGCGTCGCCCAACCTGGCAGGCCAGGAGCGGGACGTCCCGGGGCCCGACGGCAGCGGAAGCGGCAGCAGCAGCAGCTGTGGCGGTGGCAGCGCCACCAAAGAGCCCTCCGAGGTGGAGGCGGCGACCCCATGCCTGCAGGCAGAGCCTGCGATGCCAGAAGAGAATGAGGAGTCGAGGGAGGACCGGACGTGCGACGGCCTCCTCAGGGACGACACCGCCGCACCCTGATCAACTAGGGCACGCCAATGGTGGCCAGGTGGACTGTCTGTCTTTTCTGGACTTTTTTTCCCCCTCGCTCTTTCTACTTTCCACAGGTGGTTTGTCTGCTTTTTCTGACTTTGACTCGGGGTGGGAGTACAAAGACAAAATCTAAGACCTGCTCTCTTTTCATAGGAATTATGCAATATATGCACTAATAATCACTTTGGCATTAAACAAACTGACTGAACATTAACAAGATAAAGACATTTGACCCCACTAGCATTTATACTGTACTATGCATTAATTTGGGTTAGATGTCAGGGACATCACATTTTGGAGGAAAAAAAGAGGCTGATACTGGATAGAGTTTTTCAGTATCACGCCACAGATTATTGCAGAATAGTTATTACTGTACTCGATGCATGTTATTAATGGCCTGTTTCTGATGCAAATATGGAATTCTTTAATGTTAATGATGCACTGCCCTTTGCATACTGTACCTGCCTCATTTAAACCCATTTGAATTTCTAAGCGTCATGTTTGTGCAATCCTTCACTACAAGGTTCTGTTAGTGCGTCTTAACTTACATTGTGTGCATTGCTATGAATTGAATGGATTATGCTAATCTATGTCAGGTGCACTTTTTCTTCTCATGCAGAATTGCATGTTGCTACAAACATAAAAAACAACATGTGCTGAATATGCTAAGCTCACTCATTTCATTGTGCTTATTAGAATTATTGAGCTTACTAACATTTTGATTACATAGTACCTAATTCCATCCATAATTCCATTTTCATTTTAATCCACATTTTCATTGGGTTATAATTTTCGTTTTGAAGTTAAAATTCAATGGAAAAACAACCCACTGATCTTCAGCTAGTTGGCTTGTAGATTTCCACATTTGACCAGTAAGTTCTTTTAACAGACAGGTTAAGATCTATACCGCAGGTGTTAAGATTAACTGCATTAACAACATTTGACAGCAAGGTAAAGCCATTATCATCTGTCATATTACCAGTCTAGCCTATTTTGTTGCCAAAGTGTATCATGTCTCTGCCTTGGAGGTGGAACAATTTCTAATAGTTTGCAGATTCAAAAAAATAAAAACTCACTGCAGCACTCAGCTAGACATGTATGACTTGTCAAGTGAAGAAAAAATTAATACAAAACATTGAATTAATTCAGGTTTCTTCTGGCTCTCCTATCCCCCCACCCCATTTCTTATGTTCACTGCCGCTGAACTCTTGGACCAAAGTGCAGATTATGGGGAGCCTTCATGCAGCCCCCCCCCCCCCCCAAAAAAAAACTCCACCACCGCCACATAACCCATTGTGTTACCATCAGCTTTGCATAGCCTCTCTATATATGCCCGCTGCATGCCTGAGCATGTGCCCATCCTGTCTCGCTGACGTGTGTACAAAACCCCCAAAAGTCTCCGGCCTCCCCGTGCCCATTTTGCATGCAGACGCCAGCGCGTTCTAGATTGGAAATGCATGAGCTAAAGCCCAGGCATGCTGCACAAACACAACAGCCCCTTTCACTTTTAATTACAAATGCATTCCAGTTACTCTTGATAAGAGTGTTTACAAAATCAATAAATGGAAATTAACAGTTGTAAGTTGTAACTCCTGAAAACTTTTTCGGTTTAATTTGTCTGGTGTGTGTGTCTGTGTGTGGTGTGTGTGTGTGTGTGGGAGGGCATGCAATGAAGAAAATTGAAGGAATTCTATGACGCAGTCTTCTGTAAGTGTGTGTGTGTGTGTGTGTGTGTATATATAGGCTGGTCTGGTCCTATGTGTGGCTCTCTAGGAGATGGGTCATGTTATAGTGTAACATCAAGAGCCTCTGTGTAATAGAAAGCAAAAGCTCCGTGACGAGATCCTCCGGAGCTGTCTGGAGAAATGCACAGGAGGCTCCACTCTGGACTGACATTGTTAGGACAGATAGCATTTTTAGTTGAAAAATAAAATAAGTTCTCTTGTTTGTGTATTCTCTGAAGAGCCGCCAGCAGCCTGTCTGAGCCAGCCAGTCCACGGTTCAGCCTCTTGTTAGATTTATCTAGTAATTCCCTCTCTCTGCCAACAAAGGATTTATTATTTCTATTTTATTTCCTTCTTATTATACTTTTTTTAGAAGTATGTACAAGGCTTTGGTGTTTGTGCGGTAGCCTAATTCTTTGTCGTTATTGGGGTGTTTGATGCATATAATTGACTTAGTTATTAAGGTCATGGCAAGGTTGGTAAACACAGGGATTTCATCACGTTCTTATGGTTTTCTGGCATCCAGACGCTGCAGTTTGCACTTCAAGTGATTTAGTGTTTTCATCATCCTTGAAAAAGCGCATGTATGCAGAACTTTCTTCTGCTGGAATCCAGACTGCCTTGTGAACAATATCACACACACACAGCTATGCAGACTTGCAATTATTTTTCCATGAAGACCTTGAAAACGATATCTCCGCTTTTCATCTATTTCCATGACATTTTCAAAACTGATTAATATTACATGTAAGAATTGCTTACACTTTGCATGAGATATATCCGTCATTAATGCGGAATATTATTAATGTGCTGGGCGCACAGAGGGCTCTCCCATCTTATCTTATTGCCTCGACATAAAAACGGAAGTCGGGCCGCTGCAACCGTGTGATTCTTTTAATATGCATTGCGTTTCTTTGGCGAGAGAATGCCGTGAATCCTGCAAAGATAAAAAGGCTATTCTTACTTTTTCTCGACTCTGGGCCGCCTGTGTTTGTTAGTCTCCGTCCAAGCGCTGGACCCATTCTGCCTAGTTGTAGCACTGGCATATAAATTAGTGTTGTGTGGCCCAAGAGATAAATGGGCCCCTCCTCCTGCTGTGCAGAGTAGCAGTCATTCTGTTGGCTTATTAAAATGATAAAGCGCTTTTTAAAGTTTACCCCCTCCTACCCCACAAACACACACACACACAGACATTGGTACACACTTGAAAGCTCTTGGAAGTGTAATTAACTGCCCTTAATGGAGTATATTGGTTATTTTCAATTACACTCAAATGAACTAGATTCTTATCACCCGTCTGAAAACTCAATCAGTTATCTTTTAAAGTTATAATTATTCGACTTGGCCCCAGAGCCACTCATGGGACTCTAACCCTCCACCCCTCCCTCCACTCGATTCGTTTCTTTTTTTTTAAGCTGACCTGTCAAGGTGATCTCTCGTAGGCCTGCCCCTGTTCCATGAATACTAAATATGTGTGGATTAGACATTTTCAGCCTCTCCTCTCAAGTGCTTAATCAGTGTGGTCTGACTCTGCTGTCTGCCGGCACTAATCCCTCGGGCCGGCCATCACGCCGCGCCGGTTGGCATCAAAAAGATGATGCGATGTCACGACGATGCTCTTGGTGAGCTGTTCACTTTTTCCTCCGAGACGTTCTTTTGATAAAGAAAGTGTGTGGAGCAAAAAAAATGATGGTCCATGAAGGGGTAGGAAGCCCCTGAATAAGGGCAGACCTTTTTACAAGAAAAAAAAGGAGATGATGCCTCCCCCACCACCATTTTGAAGCCTTGACACTGCTGGCCAGTTTTTAGTTGATCATATTTTGGTGTGCTTGACATCAATTATGAAGTGGAAGCGGTCCCATCTTGGGCGGTCCTGGAGCACTCTGAGTTGAAGTCTGTGCTCAGTAATCTCCACGAATCATTCCTTTTTTTAACCCGAGGAGAGACAATTTCAGTTTAATTAAGTCTCCAGTGATTGCAATGGAAAAAAATGGTTAGATGCACAGCAGCAGTACAAACAGATGGTGCACCTTTTTTCCCTCTGTGATGATACAGCCCATGCCACAGGTTCTTCGCTTTATTCATCCATTTATTTATTAATTTCCCTCACTTTTTTCCGTGTTTCACTTCCTCCCTTGTGGTCGTTCGGAGAGTCGTCTTTTCAAGCGAGCTTCAGGCCCTCTGCTTATGGTGAATTTTTAATTAACCTGAAACAGCCTCAGGAGAGACGCACGTTTTTTTAGATGCATCATCAAGCCTGAATAATTATGACTGACTCGAATAAACAAAAGACAAAAGCACTACAGAGGAATGTAGACGGCAAATGAGACGCACTCAGACCAGCTCGCAGAGTAAAGCAGGTTAGTTTTCTGTGACCCTCAGAATGGCAAGCAGGCCTTCCAATGAAAGGCCATCCTTTTTTGCCACAATTTGATATACTTCAAGAAATGAAAAGGTAACAGAAAAGTGGCTGTATGTTTTGCCCACGAGTGTCTGCATATACATTATGTCTCGATATGGCATCGCTAGGGGGAGAGGCTACCTATGACACGCCTTCGCTTTTGAGTTTCCCACTGACTGCAGGAGAGCAGCTAACCAAGAAAGATGGCCCACGAGCAACTCGACTCGACTCTCCAAGCATAACCCTCACTGGTTTGGATCATGAACCAGGCCTTGGCTCTCGGAAAAGACGAGAGCAGTAATTATTCTCGCTGACGCACACAAAGCCCTCGCTTTCATCAGACGGCTCGGAGGGATAATATTCACAAGCCTCATCCACTTTTGTCTCCCTGAGTTGTCCTCGCTAAAATGTGTTTATGTGTGACTACACACAAGCTGGAGCGCTGTGCCACTGTGTTACAGCCTTGGTGGGGGTTTCATTACCGCATCACAGCGTGGTGCCCACACCTATCCTCTGCCTGTGTAACTATCCTGCCTTATTACCCACGCTCTATGGGGAATCGGGGCATGTTATGTCATCAGGATTTGCCGACTAAACAAATCACGGCTACAAGCGCTGACACAAGTGATTTACGGGGGGTTGCAAGTGCGCCCAGAGGAGCGCAGCTGGATGAAGGTGTGTTCATGTGCTTAATTTGCAAACATCGCCGTGCCATTCCCTCTGATGCCATTGACCTTAGTACGCTTCCATTGATTGGACAGAAATAAGCCAACCTCTCAGGTGCATGACTCTTTGCAAAGCCTGGGCTGTCAGAGGTCATAAGAATAATCCCTACCACCCCCACCCCCTCTACGCCTTCCTCAGCCACCCAGTGTAAACTTCAAGAGCGTGGAGGCCTTGATTTGTGAACTCGTTGAAGTCAATCAGGTGTAGGCAGCTATGGAGATGAGCCTCAGGACCCACCAAAGACATCGGAACATGGTTTCTCTTAAGCACACAATCTCTGCTCCTAAGATGGGTTTTCAGGTCAGAGGCATGTTATCCTCGTTTTTCCCCCACAATGTCTGATTTATCTTCAAAGGATTTATCTTTTTTTCTCACCCCCTCAAGATCCCAGTCGGTGCACACCATAGATTATTTAACACAATTATCATGCTCAAGAAGTATAAAGAAGAGGGATTTATTTGGTCTGTTTAAGATTATGACAAATCTTCTATTGACTTAACTACTTGACAAGGTAGGAACATGTTTATATTGTAAATAGCAGGAAAAAAGATATTCATCTATAACTCATTAGCCTACGTTGTCTTCCACTTCACTAATTTAACATTTCAGCGAAAGGGGGAAACATTTCACAGCAGTACAGTGTAAGCGAATGGGTAATTAAGATGGACAAACAGTGTTGCTCATCTTAGCTGAGAGTATGCACAACACATTGTATTTGAATGAGGTTATTGACTAAATACTGTTTAGAAAATGTGTATTAGTAACTCAATGACTGGCTGCAGATACAAAAAGAAGCATGAAATTGACTGGAGCCTCCTGAAATTTAGTCTGGTTTCAGACACTAAAATCTATCCTTAATATTCATGAGGTTTACAGTGCTTTTATTCAGAAATGTTTTCCATCTGTAGGTGGCAGCAATATTTAAAAGCAAATGTCACACTATTGCTATCCCATATATCATATATCTGTAAACAAAGGTAGTTGTAATGCTGTATGAATTTTTTCACAAATTAAGGGTGCTCTAAATTTTAATTAAGGAGCATTGTTTCTATCGGTGCTGGCTGGCTTGCTTGCCAGGTGGTTGGGTACATTCCATACAGCTAACAAATCCTCTCCTTACTGCTGTCTGTGCTCTGCCAGTTTTGGGATGACACTTATTTCTTTACAAGAAAATTCTGTCATTTTCAGTACATCAAAAGTCTAAATACAGCAAATGCTCACATCCAATACAGTATGTACAAAGTCCAAAGAAGCCTGTGTTGTAGTGTGGGAAGGCTATCTGAAAGGTAAATATTGGAGAAAAAACATGATATAGCTTCAAGCTTTAAGACTGTGTGTGAGTTCTGTACAACCAGTAGAGGCTGAAATGAGACATCACAGTGATCCACCATACAGGGATATAAATACTGTCAGTGTGTGGTTTGGCTTCCTGATGTATATAGAATGAATGTAGAAATTCATATTAAAGTATAAGTGACATATTGATGACCAGTTTGCCAGCTCATAGTTGTCTATAAAATCTTACGATCATGACGCAATAATGCATGATCTAATTTATATGAACTGATTATGCGTTAACTGATATGTGCACTTTCACTCTTAACACTGGAAATTTAATGTACAGTACATGTACACAATCAGTACATTTCACGTACAGTTAGCTTACGGAATGACTCCTACCAAACCTTTTGGGCTTTTTCACAACCTCATCCTTGTGTCAGTTTCTGAATCAAATAGTGATGCTCTTTTTTTTCTTTTCATGACAATCAAAAACAATCGTTATCAGTGTAGCAGAAGAAAACATTTGACAAGAACACACAGTATTTGACAAAGATATTATCAATGGATATCTTAATGAAGACAGATTACAGTATATGGGCAGTATACAAAGCTTGTACAGTCACCAGCACCAGTATCAAAGAAGGAGAACAGACAGGCGGTTGTGCATATTTTACTCACTTCCTCACTTTTCCCTTTTCTTACAGAGGCATCGTTTGAAAAATGTATATTTAATACTGGAAAAAAGCAAACCTTTCACATTTTGTCCCAAAGAAGCAAAACAAGACGGCAAAGCAAATGTAGAAAAATGTCTCAAAGGACGCTACCCTAGAAATTAAGTATGAACAGCATCAATGTTTCCAAAGTGTGATGTTGAAGGGATAGCCTGACCTCACTAGTGATTCAGTGGGTCGATAGTTCTGTTATGAACACAAAGGCAATACTGGTGATTGTTGTACTGACATTATTCTGTATAATAATAGTAATAATTATGATAATAATAATAATGCTGATGATGATGATAATAATAATAATAATAACAATAATAATTCAGTACTTATTTGTTCGCATATTTCCTTACTCTGTAATTCTATTAACATATTCCAATTTAATCAGTATGTCTGTAAACTATGGAAACAAAAGATAAGCAAAGCAACAATCTACATTATGTTTGACTGAATTTAATAGTTACACAGTATTTACATGCCTTGTGTTGAAACACTTGCTCCTTGTTGATGTGAAATTCAAAAGATGTATGGAACACTTTAAATAGCTATATTGTCTAATATACAAATCTTAATACATATGGGACCCCATATCAGAACAATATTTTTCACCATGTATCACATTAGCAAAATAATGTACAGCCGTATTAACAAGGGGGAGGCATAAGTACCGTAAACAAAACAATTGTTCCACTCAGTTAATTTTTTTCCACTTGATATGTTGGAAAGTATGACCCATGAAAAGTTTTTTTTTTTTCATATTTTTGATCTCTCATTCTTTATAATTGGTCAAAAGTACACTTCAACAGGAAGTTCAGCAATATTTAAAAAAAAGAAAAAGAAATAAAAACAAGGACGGAACTTCACTCAGTTGGAATCCTGAGACTGTCTCACAATGTGTACCTTCTTCTACTTTGTGCTTTTATATTCAAATAGTTTTGAGAGAGGGCAAAAGGCATAAACTCAACAGTGCAGGAATATACAGACAGAAATGACAGAAATTAAATACTTTGAAATATTTTCAAATGAATTCTCAAATGTATAATTTCACTACGTAACACTTATTAATTTAGTTGTGCTTGACATTTTTTCCTTTGCTTTTTTTTTATTCATGTAAGCATTATTTGGTGTCCATTTATGTACAACAAATGTCCATTTTCTTACTCCGTACTCGCGTACACTCAGTTGTACACTCTGAGTAACATCCAATGCCACAATGTAACATTTGAAATAATTATAATAATTATAATAATGAAAAAACACATTAAACATTACATGTGATTCACATTCAAAACATTAATGCATTTTACATATTCTTCTCTTAAAGCGTAATTATTGGCAAAGCCAAGGTTTTCCGACTTGAGATGAACCACATTTCTTGCCGCTTCCTGGAAATATCTGCAAAAAGTATATAACAGATACTGTGAGGGTAACAGAGAAAATGATATTCTGGTGAAAATAATTAATTTCTAGAGTTAAGACACGAAAATACAAAACACATGTCTATATATATTGGCACTGCGATGAAACCAGATTCCAACAGATATATATATATATATATATATATGTATATATATATATATATATATATATATATATATATATATGGATTTGTGTTTACTTTGATGTTCTTGAGAACATTAGGTTTTGGGGAGGGTGGGGGAGCAGGGTTGACATGAGTGTATGGGTTGTTTAATTCAATTTGACAGTTTGTAGCAATACAAAAAAGGCATCATTTTTCTGCAGCAAGTGGCTTGTAAAAAGTGGCCTCTTTTCAAACGAAAGTGGATATGTTTTTTTCTCTTTCTTTTTATAATTTTTTTGTTAGTTTTTTCCATTTAGTTTTGTTTTGTTTGTTTTTTTTTCTGTGTGCAGGGATGACAGAAGAGAAGAAAAAAAATGCCAGCACTTCAGTCGGACTCGTGTCAAAATGGAGTCCTCTCCTCTGGCCTCCACAACCCCATTTGTTGCCACTGATAGTAAAGGACGGTAAGAAAAGAGAGGCAAAAAAAAACAGAGGTCTTAAATGAAGTACTCTTTCTTTTCCTCTGCATGTGCGTGGTTTCCCTCGGCATTGATGATGGCCGTGTCTGCATCGGGCGCGTCCTCGGCTCCCTTCGCCTCATTGGTTAAGTATGTCCCTGTCCACACAGTCCCACAGGTGACAGACACGTCAACACACAGGCACTGGCATCTGGCTTACATAGGCATGCTAGCATTTTGTCACTCTCTCCATGCTTGCTATGTGGTTTTTTTGATGCGGCTGTAGCTGGGCCCTGCTGAAAGCGTGAGGTCCCTACCTTTATGCCTGGCCAGGTAGCGGCCCAGGACGATGATGAAGCAGAGCGTGATGAAGACCACCACCGCCACGACGCCGCCGATCAACGCGTGGTCCGGTCCGTGTTGGGCGAGGGCGTTGGGGTCTGTGGAGGAGGCGGGAGAGGAGAAGAAACAAGATGACGTGATGAGATGGACAAGCGGTAAGCCAGGCTGTCTTGAGACTGTGAGGATACTACCGGGTCATGCAGTTGAGACCAGCGTTATAGGGGTCTGAATGCTAATACTGAGGAACAAGAAGCTGAAGGAAAAAAAAGTGTTGGAGAACCGGACACGCTGGTTTAGTATTCCCTAACACACACATACAAAGACACACAGATTCTCTCTCCATCTATCTCTGTCCCTCCCTCAGTCCCAAGGGCGTACATTCCAGGGCGGATAGCAGTGGGTGAGCAAAGTTGTGAAACGCAGTAAACTTTGAGAAATTGTCCAAAGACCATGACGGGTCCTAATTCGTCACTGGGATTTGGCTTTGAAGGAATGGAGGTTCAGCTGAGGTGAGGTGAGGTGAGGTTACTCCTCGAGTAACCAGCCCCACGCTGGCAGACCGCCTCTCCTGTGTCCTTTCACGCACCCAACTCAACACACATAAATAACCCCTTACACATGCACACACGCAAACAAATAACTCCTTCTACACACACACAAATAACTCTTTACACACACACACAGTGTTCCCCCTGGGTGCACTACTACCACCACCTACAAACACTGGTGATCACGCATTCACTGTAAAAAGAAAACAAAGATGTTGAAAACTCAAATTATCAAGGCAACGTGTGATGCAATAGATGTTTGAGTTTTCTAGACTTCTGACTATTGTTGACTCACTAAGAGTTACTAAGATTTTCAACATCAGACAAGAGCTCTTCCAGCTAGGCTCTTCTTGTTCACGATGGTCATGTAAGACCAAAAATGAAGTTCTTGCATCAGTGTCATGTACTTCTACCTTCAGCAAACACAGATGTTCTTTTTCATTCATCATTCACTCAAGCTTCTCCACACACATACACTCCCATACAGGAACAACCCTTTACACATACTGTGCATGCACAGGCACACAAATTCACTGAAAAACACCCCCTACCCTACCCCCCACATGTACGCAGTGTTCACTGAAGTGCACTACTAACACTGCTTTCATTTCACTGGATATTTCCCCCTCAAGCTAGCAGCCCACTCTGGTCCACCACGTCTGGGTACCCGCTATCTGGGGCGCCACACTCTCACTTGACCTCTCCTGAAGGGTATAAGCTCCGGAACGGCTGTTTGACCCCCGAGGCATAAGGTGTTCTAGAGCGTGGCAGCGGCGGTGAGGTTGCCGCACCTTTTAAAAGCACGCCGCGCTGGGGCTGGACCGAGCGGCGGCCGCGGCAGCAGGACGCCTCTGGTTATGCTTCCGGTGCTGCTCTCATTAGCTCAGGTTGATGAATAGGTCCGGCACGCCTCGGCCGCCAGGGCCCGTCAAAGTGACCCTGAGAGTTTATTTTTTATTTTTATTTTTTTTGTGAAGTCTCGGGAGACGTGTCAGCTACCTGATTTTATTTATTTGCAGTCTAATTAACTCATTAATCTAGTTAGGTTTGAATTGGTGTGTGGTAATTAGGTATTGCAGCGAGGCAGTAAATGGAAAAGTACGGGTGATGAAGGAATGTGGATTCTCCAGCCAAACCAACCACAGATACCACAGAGAGACAGATATCATCAAGTCCCTTAAGGCAGTATGTACATTTACACAAAATGAACATGAAATATATTTAGGAAATCTCTGAAAAACTCCTCAGTGCACTAAGAGTTTGTTACAAAGCCATAGATAAAGTTTTGGTTCATTTTCAATTTTCTTCCTATTTTAAATATGTATCTGTTCTTTACATGAACTTTGTCAGGAAGGGTCCTCATCAGGGATCACACCCATGACCTTTGTGCCTTCCTCCCTCTACTAGTTGAGGTAAAGCTAAGTGTCTTATTGTTTGGACTGACTCCGCATTGATTCCACCCACCACTCAATCATATGCAAGATACATATACCAGCATAGCCTGCCCTACACCCACTAGAGACATGCAAAACTCTTGACCCTTATTGTTCATTCCATATTAATGATGTACACACATGTACATAAATTCTAATAAGGATGCTGAATATAATTGGTGTCTTTACCCTGGGTTAAAACTGAGGCACAAGACTAAATATGTCAGCGAGAATCTCTGAACAAGTGATCGCTGCTACAGAAGACCCTGGTAAATAAGTAATGAGCGTGCCCAGACACCTCGTCAGACGAATGGATGCACAAATTAATGTGTCCCATCGCAACAGCCTCCCAAATTGAAACATAATTCCCTGCACACTGGGATTCACATTTGAGCTGATCAGAAAAAGGTAAGTGGAAAGTTAAAAACTTGAATAATTCAAGTGGTACGCCTCAGTCCATTTCGCTACTTTTCCATCAGGGACTTTTTTCTGTCTGTCTGTGACTTTTTTTTCCAGTGAGGCAGATATATTCATTTTGGTGACTAAAGGATTTTTTTTAATTCTGGTAGCTGTAGGAATACAGGTTGAGAGGAATTTGCAAAGCAGGTCTGGACTGGAGGAATATGATGGGAATCAGTATTTGTGGACTCGGGAGATTACGGAGGGAACCAGATTCTGCCAACTGGGCTGGGCTCTGTGTTTCTCGCAGAAATGGGTTATTTAAAGGAACCATATGTAAGATTGTGGCCAAAACTGATACTGCAATCACTTTCAAATTACTGTAGAGAGGTGTATCCCCTCCCCCTCGCCCCTGACTCGAGGTTGCCAACCCGGATGCCGAAACACTACTGACCTGTGATTAGTAGATAGGTGACGGGTGGCGCATCAGGCCAAAACACAACATGACATGAAAAAACACAACATCAACATCAGTTGAGGGCTGCAACTTCACTTTTTAAATGACAATATCCTGGCCAGACTACTGTTGTCAGTGATATAAGTATTTAAAATGAACATGATTTCTTAATGTCTAGTGACATATCAGGGCCATTTTATGATTAATTGAAATACATTTCTTACATACGGTTCCTTTAACATGTCTCTTGGTAGCAATGCTATCACCACAGTCGCGTGGTTAGACTGTCAACAGCAATATATGTGCGAGAGGGGTAGGGGTGGGGGAGAGATGGATGGAGGGAACTGAGAGACGAGTGAAAGACATGGGGGAAAGGGATGGAGAGAGAGAAGAGAGAATGGAACAGAAAGAAAGAATGGAAGATAAAGGAGATGGAAGAACAGAAATCAGAGCATGTGTGTGAGAGAGAGAAAGAGAGATATGGAAGAATAGAAATCAGAATGTGTGAGAGAGCGATATGAAAGAATAAAAATCAGAATGTGTGTGTGTGAGAGAGAGAGAGATAGAGGAGTAAAGTCCCATTCACACCAAGAACGATAACGATAACTATAACTATAACGATAAAAGCGTTCACACTGAACAACGATAAACAAAGTCTCTCCTTGTGTTAATAAATGTGACTGATTGGCTATTAGCATTTTATCGTTGGGAAAATCGCTCTGAAAGTGATCCCCAACGATATCGTTCTTCATGTCGTTATCGTTATAGTTTATGTGTGAACGTCGTCATTCATATTAACGAGAACGATATTTATTTATAGTTATCGTTATCGTTATCGTTTTTGGTGTGAATGGGCCTTTAAAATCAGAGTGTTTGTATGTGCGAGAGGAGTGGAGAGAGATGTGGAGGACTGGAGAAAGAGTGACAGACAGGGAGGGAACAAAGACGAGATCTGCTTCCCAACCTCCAGAGCACATTATGTTTTAATAAAGCCAGACACATTCTTCTATTTATGGTTTTATTCCGGAGCTTGTGTGCAAATTTCTAGTCAATAATTTACATCCTTCACCTATCCATGCACTGTGATTCCTGCCTAAGAGACTCGGGAGATGATTATGATTTCTCCTCAGTGCACACTGCTTGTTTCCTGTCCTTGACACCTTTGGAGTGAAGCCAGGTTGGATTGCCTAGCTGTAAATCATTATATGAGTGCTGAACATATGGTAAGGTGGGGCATCTGCTTCATTGGGACATGTGAGAGGTGTTTATATCTGCTGGTTTGTCTTGATGAAATACCAAGGCATAGATGGCGACATTGATTCAGTCTAAATCGGTAATCACTGATTTACAGTAGCCTACTGTAGCAAGCTGATATAAATATAACACCCTCTGTAGTCATCAGATAAGTAATATGTTATTGGTATACGACTTTATTTATATTTCATTTGTAATGGATGTAAAAGAT
This sequence comes from Alosa sapidissima, assembly GCF_018492685.1. Lineage (NCBI taxonomy): Eukaryota > Metazoa > Chordata > Actinopteri > Clupeiformes > Clupeidae > Alosa > Alosa sapidissima. The sequence goes on along the minus strand of NC_055971.1, from coordinate 14,883,108 downwards.
GTGTTTCATATTAGATTAGTAATCTAATTAGATTAGATTAGATTAGTTGATGCTGCCACCGAATCTTATTATGTTGTCATTGGCACTCAGTTTTAGGTTAAACATGGCCCTACCAGCGAAGTGAGTGAATCTAAAAATGAAATTGTCAACATGTGACGGAGCCAGTCCCCAGGGCCTACCACCCACCATCGCCCACTAACCGTCATCTAAACACACTTGGAGGACATGGCAGAGGGCACCTGTTGAGTCTGCATGAGGAGTAGCCAGGGGAGAGGGTGACACTAGACTGATGAGACGCCAAGCAAGATGAGCAACACAGCAGCGTGAGGCACCGTTAAGAAGACACACCACACTTTAGCAGCTGTGAGGCAACACCAAAATGGATAATATATTCTCACACACTTTAAGTCAGTTCTCTTCATAGTGCTCTGTGGGGAATGTGATGTGGGCTGATACTTATAATTACATTAAAAAACACAAATTACCAGCCACTAATTATCGTGAAGGAGAGTAGGGGGAAAAAGCATGAGAGAATTCCCGTGGGACGGCGAAAAAAACTCCTCTGAGGAAGCCAAATGATTATCGTTAAACAAATATGGCCGCTGGCCATAGCAGTGCTCTCTGAACAAATACAGAGAAACCAGTGATTTAATAACCAGGCTAATGAGACATAACAAAGCGGTATCATTCAACTCCAAAGACGCTGACATGCACTCAATATCATGCTCAGAATGGTCAGTCTAGCCAATCGTTCTCCCTCCCAAAACCTTTCACGCCCACCCACCACCCTGCAGTGAAAAATGACCCGTAAATTCCTTCACCAAATCGTTATGTAAAACTTTGGAGCGCTTCCGATTGTGATTTATGACGACTTTGTTTACATCCTTGTATAAGTGGGCATTTTTTAAGAGGAGCAGTGGCAACTCACAATACATTTCCCACAGATAATGAAAATTCATTACAATCCCCACAAACACACATTAAATCGCTATTTGTCATGATCAAGAGTCGGCTTCGTTTTTGGCTTTGACAAACCTTTGACCCACCCACCTCTTTTGTGGGTTTTTTTTATATTATTATTTTCTTTTGCTGCGGTGCTATCCGCTCAACTTCTTCCCAAACAGGGGGAGGCCGACTCACGCCATTTGTTTTATGTTTTGTTCCCACTCCCATCTCCAATTTGAATGGGACTGAGGAGCTTGGCAGCTAGGGAGCTCTGAAGCGGAAGAAGGGCCCGCTCTGGGGGTGGGCGAAAAGTTTGTGCTGCCTCAAATTGGGCCGGGATGGGGCACTGAGGCATGGTGTACTTTATGCATCTAGCAGACAGTGCTGCCATGCAAGACAGTGACTTTTGAGGGCATGCTGGAGATGAGGCTGAATGGGGCATGATCCGGGGGGGTCCGGCACCGCGCTGTCGCTCAGTGCTGCTGGCGCAACAGCAGCTGGCTGAGTGGGGGGGTGGTAATATTTACCTGTCGTGGCACCTGGTAAGTCTTTGGCTGTTGCCATGGATGCGGGCGGAAGAGGAAGTGGGGTTGGGGAGAGGGCAACAAAGGGAAGACGATGTGAAACAATCACGACCACAATATGGACAGACTTCATCAAACAAAAACAAAGACTTTTAACAGTTAATGAGTAGAGGTTACATGCTCTACGACAATGTCAAAAGCACAATAGTTGGATTTGCCAACACAGACTATTAAGCCACAGGCTATTGGCTACAATGTGTATGTGCGATATTCAGCTGGGACATGGCGTTGAGTATAGAAACAAGCTGCGAGCATTCCTTTTCATTCTGACAACTGAAATCATCTTCATGGTCTCAGTGAAGCTCTGAAATTCTGAAACTTTGTTGAGCACAGAGATGACTGCTAATTGCAGCAACTGCAGCAAGTCAGAATACACAATACTGCGCCAGTTGAATTTGAGGGACATCAGTTATTTTCTATATTTTTTCATAGGGGTATCAGACAGCATGTCCAGGAATTTGTTTAAGATTTATAGAACAGATTGTAAAGAAAGATTCATTGTATGGCACCAGGTTGTTTTGCTCTGATGTATGTCATTAGGATTCAGTTAGCAGATAATGGGATTTGAAATGCCTCTCAAGTCTTTGTACCTGGACAGACAGACAGTAACAGTTTTCCCTGAACATCAGAGGCTTTTCTTTCTATAGTCACCAGCGAAACCTTTTATCCCGATTTGTTCGCTACCAACATGTCTGATGTCGAGAGGTAGGGGTGACACAGTAAGAAAGGGAGAAAAAGAGAAGGATAACAGCCCCCACCTCCCACCCCACCCCATCTCACCCCACCCTGACTCCCTCCATCCGACCTCCCCCCCCCCTCCTCCCCGCAAAGAGTTCAAACAGAACAACACTGATACCATCCCACTCAGGCTGTAGGCAGTGCACATTCCCTAAGGCTCTGGGAGTCTGTGTGAACAGTTGCATTTGATTAGCTGGAGCTCAAGCCCCGGCCCCGGCTCCTTTTCATTGCATCAACATCTTCAGGAACTGAGAGCGGCAGCAGGAAAAGGAGAAGAGAGGAAAAATAACCCGCAAGTTTATTGAAATGCTGCGGTGTGTGTTTTTTTCTCTCTCTGCCGCCACCCCACCACCACCACCACCTCTACCTCCACCACCTCCCACACCCACACCCCCACCTTCTTCTTCTCCAAGAACGAATCTTTCCGCCGTTGACTCCTGAACCCCTTCATTAGTCAAAGGGGCTGCATGTTACGAAGCTTCCCTTAACTTTGACTTCAAAGGGAAAAGCTGTTTTGATCACTTTCTTGAGAGGCATATATTCCTCCTGTGCCCTTGCCTTCCACGTTCAGAAATTGATTACAGATACATAATTAGGTCTTTAAATAAGGCCTGGGATTTGAAACGCGAAACTCAGCAGTTTAAAGCTATTTGGTGCAAAGTTTCACATTGCGCGCGTCTCTATTTTATGGCTGCTCTTAGACCCGTTTCATCTTTTTTTTTCCTGCACTAAAAGGGTCGAGCGGCCATACTTTATTTATTTTCTAGTGGCGGTGGATTCAAGGATATTTCTTTTTGTGCCACGGTTCTTTGGACAAATGCACTGGGAACATTCACCCTCCTTGACACAAGCCTATCGCTATGGGCACTGATTATGGAAAGCAGGGAATTCATATTGACTAGCCTTGAGCATTTGTGGGTGCCTTTATTTAGTGATCCTTTTTAACTACTGTTCATTTGTGAGTCAGATAAGAAGCCTTTGCATGGGTCATTACATGAGTGCCTGACGGAGATTTGCTGACCAGACTGAGTACATGGCCATCAATACATTGACAATTGTTCCGTTAAAAAGTACATGCATCCATTAGGCTTTTGAATAATTTTCACAGTTTAGTGTATTGCATTGTACAATGCATTCTACTGACATCACAAGGTCTTTATTCAAAAAAGAGAGAACATGATCTTGCTCTTGTTCACAAGCAAGTAAGAAATGCCTTGAATATGCTATATGAAGATATGTTTGACGCATTAGTTTCCACAACAGTATGTTACTTTATGGAAATGATGATGTATAATTTGTACTGTTAGTGAATCCAAGTGTGAAAGGAAAGCCAAAAGAAATAATTGCATACCTCAGGTAATGCCAATGGCTGTCGCTTTGCTGACTTGGGTGCAAGAAAGAGTGGTTGTGTAAGGAGAGGTGATGATGCTCAAAGTGCAGCATTGCTAATGAACAAGAAAGTGAAAAAAATGAGGAAGAAATAAACACAGACACACACACACACTCTCTCTCTCTCTCTCTCTCTCTCACACACACACACACACACACACTAAGTAAACATGAATCTGAGCAAAGCAGGTTTACACCTGCTGTCAAATAAAGGGGGTATCAAAAGCAAGTCATGAAAAGAACATAAAATCTGAGGACAGGAGGAAGATGAAACAAATGGTGGAGGGTAGTCTGTGGTTAGGATTGTTTTGCTACAAGAGAACATCACTGGGAAGCAATAGTTGAAGTGTATCTCCACAAAAATAAAACTGACGGACCTTTAGAAATGATGTGTTTGCCTTTAACAAAGACAGTTATTGGGAGACTGCATGGTGCAATTGATTTTCACCTGCACCATGAGTCACTAACAGCACAATGGCCGATGTGGAAGCTTACACACAGAGATCTCAGTCTATGTCAAGAATAAACTTCACTTATAATCGGACAAAACAGGGCACAGACTAAAGATGCAGGAGGGAGGGGAGGTGATGTAGTCACAATTTATCATACCAACATGGGCAATATTGGACATTAAATTGGTTTGATGACCTAGTAATCGCAATGACATCCACTAATGTTAAGATGCATTGGCTGTCTATGGGAGGTTCGTGACGACACACTCATGGAATGTCAGGTGGTGCCGAGGACTCAAAGTGGCAAATTCACACATTAACTGTCCATTTACTATGAGCTATTTCTCAGCCGAAATGGCTGCTTTTAGCCCGCTGGCATTATTTATCATCTTTCGAAAACGTCCCAGACATGTGTATTACAGAGCGTCTCCTCTTTCCGAGTGTGCACCTTAGCGTGGGTACATTCATAAATCGGGATTAATATTGCAAATGGTGATAAATTGAGACTGTATGACTTCAAATGACATTTATTGCTTCTTAGCACTGGTGTCATTAGCAAATTAGGTTCATCCCTAAGCCAAGTTTCACGAGTTCTTGAAAGGCTGATAAATATCACTTTGCCGCAGTCAGACATTCAAGCTGAATTACTGTCGCCAATAATGAGGTAGTTTTTCATACTTTTTTTTTTTTTAAGTCGGCTGTTTATATTCCTCTACCTCCTGTGCAGACACTCTCTATGTGGTCCCATACACTGTATCATGTCACTTTCCAAGTTGCTGTCAGCTGTTTTTACATGGCAAGAAAATGTGGGTTGGATAAAACCATGGATCCAAGAAATATTAAAATACTGTGAATGTTAAAGAGGGTAATGTCACAGAATAATGGACTTTATTAAGCAGCGTCCAGTGGTGAGATGCTTTTGGAGATTCTTTGTATGAAATATGAAATGTTAATCAGTGTCAGCAACACACCAGAGGGCCAATCAAAGCATGCAAATCCGAGACCCCAGAGGGCAGCCTACAGAACATTTGCATTTAGTGCATTTGAATCGCTGGATCACGAGAGCCATTTCATTACAGTTCATTTGTAGTGGTCTTAATTTCACTAATTAAAGACGCTGTAAGCGATATTACTCATGCTGACTTTGCCACCGCAGGAGTCCGCCCTGTTTCTTTTCAATATGCAGAGCACATACGACAGTAATTGGCAGGCTGGGCTGCCGGTCTGTTTGGAAGTCTCCTGATTGGTCCATTCAGACTGACAGTGTTTCAAGATGCCTACCAGAATTTGAATTAATAAAATAAATAAGTAAATAAAAAAAATAATAAAACAATAAAATAAATAATAAAAATTGAATCTGCATGAAACAGCAGCTTGACAAGTAAAGTTAGATAACTTGGACAAGGACTGTGTGTGTGAGCCAACAACCTGATGGTGGACATCAGATTCTATACTTCTACTTTTATGGCGTGGGTATCATGCCAAACTAGAGCCAGCCTACCAAATACAGTGATGAAGTCTGTCTTTTTTGCTACTTATATATAACAAAAAAGACAGACTTCATGCTCTTTCATTTCAAAGTCACAGACCACAATGTTTCTTCCTTACAACAAACCACTTTTGCATCATGCTTCTCTGAGAATTCAATAGATTCTTTTAATGTTTGAGAGGTTGCAGCTAAGCAATATCAGGTTCATGACCACCTGTCTTGCCAATTTTGTTTTCCTGGAGTGGGGATTGTTCAGTTTGACCTGCTTCCTGGTTAGAATTGATGAGGACATGACATCACTGTATCTCCAGTTCGATAGTTGTGGTTAAATACAGAGAGGCAGCCAAATATAGTTGAACGAGATGATGAAGTAATACTCTGCCTAACTCTAAGACGCTCGAGTAGGTAGCCTACGAGAGAGAGGATTAAAACACAGGAAGCTCGGTGAGCAATTCTTTCCCTCCTGCTGCGCCCATGAACAGGACCATCAGTCCTCAGGAGACTTAATTCCCCGTTCCAAACTTAGTCTCGTCCCTCTGAGGCGCAGTTGACCCGCCAGAAAAGCACCAGCTCCATGAATCTAGCGCCATTTTCCCTCTCATAGCACGCTGGCATTCCAATTTTAACTTGACAAATGCTATCAGGGCTTTTTTTTGCTGGCTGAGGCCTTAATTATCAGTTTTTCTCGGGTTTTCCGCCTCGATCACCCACACCCCCACATCCCCTTCCATCCTGCTCGTTTTCCCACTGTCTCGGGATCATCTTATCTTTCCCCCCGGCTCCATTTCATCCATGGTGCTAAATCATGCATCCTTGGCACTTTTCTGCATCTTCTCACGCGATAAAAAAAAAAGGTAAACTGGGCCAAGAGCAGCTGAAAGTTTTGCAACGGCTGCTCTTCAGAGGACCTCATGTGCTACGTGTCCCAAGGCTTGGATTACACGCTTGCACACCAACAGATTTAGAAAGAAGGAACAAAAAAGATGTTTTGTACAAAAAGGACAACCCCCCCCCCCCCCCCCCCCAATCGCCTTCCTCTTTACTCCCAAAGACCATTTAGAACGATGCAGGTGAAAGCACAGCCCTTGCTCTTCACACTGCTCATGAAGGCCAGCAGCAGAGGTTAAGGCACTCACCGTACACAAACAGCTTATACTCTGCGATGTCTGTTCCGAGGGAGTTGCTGGCTTCACATCGGTACGTGCCATTGTCGGTTTTGTTCAGTGATGTGATGATGAGCTCTCTGCCTTCCACAATCATGCGCTCCATGTCGGGCAATTCTCCGCCATCTTTCGTCCATAATACTGGCTCTGGTCTGAAAGAGGGTAGAAGACTCAGTAAGGATACAATTTAGAGCATTAAAATACTTAACATATATGGAGTCCATATTATGGAAACATTTTTAACTAAACAAGGGAGAACATGGTATACATTGCATATAATAAAACATCTAGCAGGAAAGGGGGCCTATGACAAATGTAATGAATGTTACATACAAATGTTTGGAACATTAAATCAAAGAAATGCAGTATCAGGGCTTAAAGCAAAGAAAATGTCTGTGCCTGAAGTTATCAAGATGTCATATACTGTAGGCCTGTAGGCATATTGCCAATTTTCAATTCTAAAACAACCCAGCCCATGCCTGAATTCAGGCACAGTGCCTGAACACTTTGAGCCCTGATTTATACAGTAGTTCCAAGTTGTATGCAGTTCCTAACAGATCATTACAAAAATGGAGTTACAATGGTTCTTCTCCAAGACCCTAGAGATAAAGTGTGAGATAAAAAGGCTATGGTTGCAGTGAGGATACTCGTTGACTGAGAGCCACTCCTGCATGATAATCCTATTGCTTCATTTCTAGACACTCTGTTCTCCCCATTTGATCTAGTACTGCATTTAAGAACTCACCACCAACACAAATGTCATTTTAGTTTGCTTGCTCCCATCATGGCATAGTCCCTTGTCACCTCAGACAAACAGGTAACATAATTCACTGCATATATCATTTAAAGCACATTTGTAATTTTATCTCTTATTCCTGTGATATGTTAAAGGGGGGCATATTAATGAATTGGATCTGAAAGGGGGGCATTTTAATGAAAGGTCAGAAGGTTCTGGTATATAAAGAACTCTCTTATTACAGACAGGCAAACCAAATCCCTTCCAAATATCAAGATATGATTGATCATTATTATTTTCCAGGAGATTACACAATGGAAATGTACTGCCATTAATATCTTTCATCTGAGAACTGAAAGAGACAACTGAGAGTGTCTGGGGCTGTGTTATTGTTTGGTTTTGTTTATGTAAAGCACATTGAATGACCTCTGTGTATGAAATGCGCTATATAAATAAACTTGATTTGACTTGACTGTGAGACAAGAAATAGCAACTCTGCAACAGCAGCAGCTGCAGCTCTGAGGTCTGTTGAACGCCACCACTGAGACTGGGAGAATGGTGAAGTGTGTGTCTTTATTGTAGGAGAAAGGCATGCCACTTACAGTGGGTTGCCTATAGAGTCACACTCCAGTTTAAAGTACTGTCCTTCCTGAGGGAATATGAGCGAGTTAAGGATCTCCACACGAGGGGCATCTGAGAGAGAGAGAGAGAGAGAGAGAGAGAGAGAAAGAAAGACAGAAACAGAGGGTTAGTATGTTCCATTGGCTGGTCAGAGACAACATGGCAGGTGCTCAGGACCATATAACAGATTGCAATTCCACAGGGGGCAGTTTGGCAGACAGAAACATCATTATCACAGTGACATTAAAACGACACAGGCCTCAAGCAGACAAACATCTTCCATACCACCACAGCTAGTGTCGGCATAGACTTAGACAAATGCCCTGGAAAAGTTGGACAAATTTCCTGCAATGCTGAGCTACACATTGCAAAATCTATATTTCTTTCACTGTCAAGCATATTACATGAATGTTTTATGGCTATGATCCTTTTATATGGACTTGAGAGCTTGGGGTTTAACCTTGACTGGTAGAAGAAGGGAAAAATAGACTCTTGGAGTCATATATCCTGTGTATAAATGTTTCATCATTCCCAAGCAGAGAAGCGCCTCTGTGTGTGTGTGTGTGTGTGTGTGTGTGTGTGTGTGTGTGTGTAGTGGGTCACTCTGTTCAGATGATAAGCTTCAACACTTCAATAGACCAAAGTCCAAAGCCCTATCCTGTTGGAGTCCCTAGCCGTTTGCCTACTTTTCGACCTTCGGCAACTCAGCCCGTCCTTTGGTGCCATTCCTAAGGAAGAGACCAGTGCTGACCCAAACCATATGCCATCAGTCAACCCTCAGTGTGCTTGCTGCAGGAGAACACTCTTTGTTGAATAATTCATTTGTGTTGTGGTTGTGGTTGGTCTTGTCTGGCCAAGGCAGGTGTGTACTTACAGTGAACCTCCAGGACCTCCGTGACTTGTTGGGGGGCGGCGAGTAACGCCACGTGGTCAACGCTACAGGTGTAGGCCACGCCATCCTCGCTCCGGTCCACCTGGAACTCCAGCGTGCTCCTGACAGTGAATGACCTGCCCGTGGCATTCACCTCCGTGGCGCCTTGCGAAGTGAAAAGGAGGAATGGTGGGGAGGGAAAGAGAGACAAAACAATGAAGAGTTATCTGACGTTCCGTCTGCGTCGACACAAGCCGAAAGTAATGGACTGGAAAATGAATGAATTTTTGATGGAGTGATATTTTGCTGTTTGAGCGATTTGTTTGTCAGGGTTAATATTTATTTATTTATCTAGTTATTGTTTATTTATCTGTTTAGCTTGCTTTCAACCCAGCTGAAAAAAAATGACAGAGAGGTCGACATTCCACGAGCAAAGTGACTACTCTCATGGCATGCCGGGAATACATTTCAATATTTTCTCCCTGCTTGGGGATGTATTCTGAAGGCAGGGATTTGAAAAACTTTGAGCGCAGTAAAGGGGTCACCGGCATCCCTTTCTGTCGAGGGAGGACGGCGGAGGTCCAGGCGAGGAGATATTGCAAACAGTATGTGTGGATTTCACGGGGGAATAGCTGGGCCCATGGACTGTGAAAGCCCGGGCTCAACAGCATCATGAATGGCTGAGTAAATATGCCCCCCGTGAGACCCCTCCCTGGCCACAGGCGGAGACGGAGTGTGGAGCACGAGGCTCACGCGGTGGCGCCAATCCTGAGCGTGTACTGGGCTCCCCTGGCTAATGTCGGCACGATCGAGTCTCCGTCTCACAGACAAACCCCTCAACGCTCCCGTTGTGCCTCGCCGAAACTTTTTTTTTCTGCCCTGCTCCTCTTGCCTCCTCTGAGTCATTCCATTCTCGATTAAAAAAAGAGAAACAAATGTTCTCTTTTTTTCCACCCTCAGCCCCAAATATTGATTTTATTTGTATGTGTATGTGTGTATGTTTTTTCTCGCCATAACTGAGATAGAGGGTCTTCTCCGAGGACATGCAAACTTTTTCACTTGAATTCTACATGAAGGGGCTGAATTTACTTGAGTGTGTAGGTAGTTTTGCAGCCTGGGCTCGCTATTGATCCCCGACAAAGCCTTGTTTCATCTCTACAGATATTCTTGGCTGTTTACTATGATTAAAGTAGCATTGTAGCGTCTGAAAGGGAATTAAATGTTAAAATGCCTGCCATTTTCCCTCTCCCTGTTAACGCCAACACACTTCAAAACAAGAAGAGTAGGCCTACACACATGTGTACACATCTCAACTGTCTCTACGACCAAAAGGCATATATTCAAGGTTTTCAGGCTTTTTATCGAATCACTGGAGTAGTGCACAGCGGCACCTCTTGAAAAAGCTCCTTCTTAACCTCAGCCTGGTGTGTCGATTGTGCAATACTGTGATATAAATCTATGGAAATAACACTCTCCCGCTGACCTTGATATTCACAGTAATTCACTTGAAGACTCTAGAAGATTCACTTAATGTATGTAGCAGTGCTGACAATACTAGGATGTAGGCCACTAGTCCTTAATTTCCTGCACTGTGGCAGATCTGTGCATACTGGAAGGACTGAAAACCAAACATTTGTATAATGACAGAAATTATTAAGTGGGATGGAGATACCAATTACTGTATTATGTCTAATTCAAAATGGGAAAATCAAAATGGCTTTTCTTTGCAAATGGGCTGCTAGGACACTAGTCTTAACAAGATGCTTGCCACATATTGTGGTGGTAAGTTCTTGAGGGATGACAGATATTAGCTAGCAACAAAGCATGTACAGTAACATAATAACACAAGAGCTTTGATGAAATGTTTGCGTTGGTAAGTAGGGAGAGTAAATTGAATGTAATCACCCTTGTAATCACCAAAATAAAGACAATGCTCACACACACAGACACACACACACACACACAGACACACACACACAGATTTGTTGTAATAGCACAAATGCATTTACAAGTGCTATACTGTCATTGCTTCCAGCACTGAGTATATTCAGAAAACATGGCTGCGCTAATCTTCCAGTAACTGACTGGGTGGCATGAAGACGGCTCCCAGTGTGTAATCATGACACACGCACGCTGCCACGAGTGACAGTGGGCCTGTGACTCCCATCTCCCTTGCTCAAAGCCAGATTCCGCCTTAATTCTGATCCCCACTCGCTGCATCAATACTGCAGCCGAGGAGCTGTCAATCAAACATTCTCGCAGGGTAACTGGGAGGATGTTTTGCGATTTATTTATTTATTTTTTCCCCAGTTCATTTTTTTTTTTCAAGAGGCTCCAAACAGGCGTTGACGCATTCGTAATGCATTCAGGGGCAAAGCAAACACATTTATCAGAGTAACAAAGGCTATTCCATGAATTTGAATGAAAGGCATTTGAGGACTACCAAATGTACATCTGATGGAAAGTAGGCTAATGCTAAGTGCCTGCCACCGAAAGGGTCTCATTGGTCTCTATAACCCACCCATACATACAGTATACTGACTTTCTCGTTGAAATCTCTGCACAATTCATGTTTTAGTCTAAATAAATAAATCATGAATACATATTTATTTTTTTGGACTTGATGCGGATTTGTAAGTGTGTCAGTGAAGTGAAGTGACAGGTTCTGCAGTGCACATCCCTTGCACTCTCCATGTTTATGCAATGATGTGCCCAACGCTGCCTGCCACAAACATGCAGATGTCAGTCCTTTATTGTAACACATTGACCCCTCCTCCCATGTCTATAATCTCATTCATGATAGTGACTACATGAAATTCACGATTGGTTTGTTGTCTGGTTTTATAACAGCCATTCCTCTAGAACCTGTCACATTAACACTACCACTACAAATATTTACCTTCCCCCGACCATGCTTGTTCCCTATACATTATACTATGATTATATACAATATTCCTAAGGGCTGAGCATGTTGTGATGAACATCGCAGAATCTAGAGCTTGGACAGTCTATATAAAGACATGCTGTCCTCATTCTCATCTGTTTTAAGGCACACGGTGGAACTGTTTAACCCCTCCCACACACACTCATACGCACACCTACAACGACGTCTGATGTCCTACCAATTGGAGAACTTTCATCTTCAAAAAGATGTACGACTCGTCAAAATTTACAGTATGCTTCTTTTCTGACACATTATCAGGGACTGCGTGGGGATGCAGAACGTTTTGATCAGGCATGAGTGTGTGTGTGTGTGTGTCTGCATGTGTGTGTGTGTCCATGTATAACTAGTCCTGCAGTAGTGCTTCATTATGTGCCCGGCAATGGATAAGCCACACAAGGCCACATGTCACATCCCATCACACCAGCTGGATTGCTGCGAAGTTCAATAAACACTCTCCAGCCTGATATAATAACAAGAAAAAAAACCCTTAATAAATCTTGTGAGGCATGACCCTCGATGAGGACCTTATAACACCAATGAGAACAGGATGTGTGTGTGTGTCTGTGTGTGTGTGTGTGTGTGTGTGTGTGTGTGTGTGTGTGTGTGTGTGTGTGTGTGTGTGTGTGTGTGTGTGTGTGTGTGTGTCTTGGAGGGGGTGGTGGGGGCACAAACAGGAGTGACTTCTCTCATTTCATCCGCCACTTCTCCTAATTATCAGCGCGAGTCCTGCGTGATTGGGTGCAAACAGCGATCCTCTGTCGCACATCTTATTTCATGTTTAGGCTCTGATTGTTTTACAGCAGGTCGGGAAATTGCTTTTCATCCCGGACGTTAGCTCATGCCTAGCGCACGCGGCATGCCGAATAGTGATTAGCACCTGATTTTGTTCAGTCTTACTAACACCCCAAACACACACACACACACACACACACACACACACACACACACAGACACAGACACACACCACCACCCCATTCCCCCTAGATTTAAGATTTACATTCATGTCAGGAAGCAAGCGATGGGTTCTTTTGATGTACAGGTTTGGTAGATGGCAGTCACTAGGCTGTTTGTCAATGACAAATGCAGCACCACATTTAAATTTTCAGATTAGGTAAGGGATTGATGTGATGACAACTATCACTCTCTAAATATTTACACACACTCTCTCTCTCCCTCCCTCTCTCACACACAACCTTTCCCTCTCTCCCCTGTCCTTTCTTCCTTAATACATAATGACTACACATACAGACCCTTTGGCTATGTTTGTACGTTGGCATGACGTATGTCTTTCACTATTTGAGAAAGGCCCTGACTGAGGGTTTATCCTCTCACACAAAGCTCGATCACAGGCAGAGATTGTTCCCACCCAACCCTTCCAACACCCTCCCTCCCTCCACACACACACACACACACACACACACACACACACACACACACACACACACACACACACACGCTTTTTTGCGGCTGTCAGAGAGACGGCCTCAGATGCCGTGTGCGTGCTCACACTGCCGCTCTTTCGGCGTGCGTGCGACGAGAACGCCATACTAACAAGGCGGCCCCAGCTCGCCTCACAGTGCAACCCCTGTCAGTCATGTCACAGTCGTGTCACGCCGTCACGCCGGGGTGAACGGAGCTACCGAGGGAGGCTCTGAAGAAGCGGGAGTCTGTGCCCTTCTTTCTTTTGTGTTCGCTCTTGATTTCTTTGATTTCTTTCATCCTTTCTTCTTTTGCTCTCTCCCCTATCTTATACACACACGCAGCTTTTTTTTGTCTTCTTTTTTGTTTCATGGATTTTTTTTCTCTCTTCACAAACATAAACTGCCTTTGTTGTTTTTTTGGTTGCCCTTCCTACTCTCACTGACACACACACACACACACACACACACACACACACACACACACAGACACACACAGACACAGACAAAGACACAGACACACATTCACTCGCATACATTTAACATTCCCTCACCAAGATGGCTCTCCCCGGCCGCTGATCAAAATGATCAAGACGACTTCTCTGACAGCTCTGCGCTTAGGTGAAGCCTCTTGACCACCGTTCCGCGCCGCTAGCTCTCTGCTGCCAACTGTCAGGACAGAGCTAGCCGCCTCCATTTCACACCCAACCTCACAACACGCGCCACAACAATACATCAATGCCTCGGCAGCGGCACAGCACATGCAAATATGTCTTACAACATATTACATGCGCGTGCACACAGCTGGGTCAGCTCCTCGCAACTGCCACTGATGAGTCGATGAGGCCGTCGGGGGAAAAAAAAAATAGTGACAAGTACCTGGGATCTCCTTGTCGTTTCTGAACCATCGGATGTCGGCAGCGGGCTTGCTCCCAGACGTCGTGCATGTCAGGGTGACGTGGTCGCCCTCCAGGGCTGGCTTTGTGAATCCTGTGATCTCAGGTTTCTCCGGCACGCCTGCGTGAGGTCGGGGAAATATGACACATTAGCAACCAAGCCAAACAATTGGAAGGGTGAGAGAAGATGAGCCAGTGCAGCTGACCCCATGTAGCGAGCAAGAGAGAGTTGTTGTTGGTAGTTGTCAGTTAAGTGTGTATGTGAGAGAGTCTTGTGAGCGAGAGACAGAGCGAGAGAATTGTTGTGTAGTAGGGTGGGTATAGGAATTGTATGTAGTGTGTGTGTGTGTGTGTGTGTGTGTGTGTGTGTGTGTGTGTGTGTGTGTAAGAGATTGAAAGACAGAGAGAAAGAGAAAGAGCATTGTTAGGGTGTAAATAGAGGAGTGCAGCTGATGCCATGTAGTGAACAAAAGAGAGTTGTTGTTGATAGTTGGAGTGTGTATGTAAGAGACAGAAAGGGAGAATGAGAGAGAATGTTGTTGGGATGTCAATAGAGGGGGGTGTACTGTATAGAGCGTTGTGTTTAGTAAAACAGAAGACAAAAACAGTAGTGATGGATGAGTTGGTAGTTTGGTGTATATGGGAGGCTTACCCAGCACGGTGAGGTACGCCTTGGAGGTCTTGACGGGCATGGTGAAGAGGGAACAGGTGTATTGGCCCTCGTCAGACAAGGTCACCTCATGGATACTGATGGTAAGCTCCTTCCAGGATGCGTGCACCAACTCAATCCGGTTGTCCCTCAAGGCTGTGGGCAATAGCACAACATAAACACCATAAGTACTACAACACAAGTGGAGTTTCACATATAATGTATCACCATCATGTTCGTCACTCACTGTTCAGTTATTCTTATGTCCTATATCTGTTGTGTTCATCAAAGTCAACAAAGTCTGTAGTCAAAGTCACAGTTAGTTCACAAAAAGTCCTATATTCATAAAATAGCCATAGGCTACAGTGGTTTATCATGCTAAGATGACAAGCCTCTCTTGTCTTCTCAGTTGTAGTTTTGTATTTTCCAAGTGACTTTTGTTATTATTATGAATGCAGTTATACAATGTTGAGACAAAAGTCTTTAAAGATCCTCTTTCTGAGACAAAAACACCTTTATTTTTCTCTGCGCTAGACTGAAACTAACAAGAGCATGGTTGGACAACAGAGGCACAAAACAACTCTTTCAAATCTCAGCCAATCTCTCTCAAAACAAAACAAAATAAACTAAAAATTTGAGTCTTGGACCAAGACGGTCCCAGTAGGCGTAAGTCTGTTGGACGAGATGCGTGTGCCGTCTTGCGTTGATCATTAGTGCCTGACCCCTTTCTCCTGGCGGCGAGCGGAGGCTCAGGCCGATGAGACCACAGGTCATTTGGAGTCTCTCTTGCGCACGCGGCTTTCCAAATGCATTAGTGCCCGGGCCACCATGGCCCACAAACTAATAATGCTGCCACACTACCGCCGCCACTGCTGCTCCCACCACTGCTACTGCCGACACACAGACAAGGACACGGTGGTCTTCATTTAATAAATTACACCTCCTTAAAAGCTTAATCTCTCTCGCCCATGGGTTGGGGATTTGCTCCTCCAGGACATCATTCTTGGAAATTGAACTGTAAAGTCAGGGCTGAGGGGAGGGGGGCTGAGTTCTGGCATCTGGTCTTTCCTCCTAGTTGGTGCACTGTATTTGACTCTATCAGCGCTGCATGACTGGGTAGCACAGTGTGAGAAACCGCACCTTTGGCCTGCTGTTCAGCAGCACCTAGTTATTGATCAAGGTCTCTCAGATATAGTGATGATTTTGTTCTTTATGTTTTCTTTGAGTATTTCATATACTCTAAAATAGCTGTGATTTCCCTTGGTGTGGCTGTGTTTACAAGCCTCAGCCTTTTGTAGGGATGGAGGCCCAGTTATTGGAACACTGTATCTGCACAGAATTTTCACAACACTGAAACCACCTATCATAAAAGGAAATACTGCCTCCCCCATGAGATGACCAACGCTGGACATACCTACTTTACCACCCCTCCACACACACACACACACACACACACACACACACACACACACACACACACACATGCAAAGAGAGAAAAAAGGAAGACACATTGAGTTTCTCTGGAGCACTAAAAGGATGTGAGACAAGCCTTGTGTGCTGCTGCCACTGTTGCTGTTGCTGCTGCAGCACTAGATGCCTGGGGGGGCTTTGGCAGCGGATCCCCGGCACAGACTGAATAAAGGCGGCGGTAAGGTGATCAGGTCTGAGGCAACACTGCAAGCGGGGCCCTGAGATAGTGTAGCGGCGAATCCCACAGAGACGGGAGGAGGGAGGGAGGGAGGGAGGGGGGGATCAAAGCCCTGGATGAGATGACACACTTCCACTTCCACTGGCCTACATCCCTGTATCTCACAGAGACACAGAGGGGAAGAGGAGGAGGAGGTGGAGAAAGATGGCAGCAAAGCCTTTGTGTTTTCTTTTCTCTTTTTCTCCCACGTGTTTTTTTTTTGCTCACACTCTCTTTCTCTTCCCCTCTCTCTCTCTCTCTCTCTCTCTCTCTCTCTCTCTCTCTCTCCGTCTTTCTGTCTAAAATGAGAACAAGGAAGGGGAGAAAAGAAGAGACGAGGATTGAACATCACTAAGTTCCTGATAAGCCTCTAAGGATCTTGGGTAGAGGGTGGGCTTTTCTGTCTGTGTTGTGACTGACCAGTTCTGGTGGCAAAGCGTGGAATTTAGGAGATTGCAGAGCGCTTGGCTCCTTCACAAGATATTTTGTTAAGGAGCGTGTGAGCGTGGGAAGATGTGCTGGGTAAAAAAGCATCATCCTCCCATACCATATAATATGCTTCACCGCCTTCTCTGCCACACATTTCCTTTCACCCATTTGATTTTTTCCCCCTGCACTGTTCACCGAGGTATCAGGAACGCTGCTGTGCCATTGTCGTCGCCTGGCATAAAACAAACTGATTGGCGGACGCGCCAAAAGATTCGAACAACCTTGAGACGGTGTTCAACCATTTAATTGGGAGCAGCTCGGCTCGATGAGGCACCTGATCCCTTTTCGGATCGACCGCAGGGGCCGCAGATGCCCGGAGCCACGCCAGATCCGTCACAATCCGAAACCCCTTCCGAAACGCCAGCGGCTGACAAAGCTCTTTTTCCGGGTGCTTTAGGAAATCAACTTGATGAAAGGCCTCATTTCCCTCTCTCTCTCCCTCAAGACGGCCGACCAGATGCTTGGCTCCACGGAAGCGAGGATAAATTCACGGTCTGACCTTGCGGTCCGGGGGGTTGTGGCGGAGCTTTCAGAATATGTGCCACATCATGTGTTATCGAGGCCCTGGCCAAGGCCTCCTCAAATCAGCCGCCTTTCAATACTTCAGCACCCTCCTGGGGGCCGTAGCACTAGTCGTCGAACGCTGAATGCTGTTTTTTCCTCATCTTTCTGACCTTTCCCTGTGACTACTCGATGCCATCTGTGAAGAGCCCTTGTGGTGCAAAGTGCCTTGTTGATTTGCCTGCCTCTGACCTGAAGTGTCGAAGCACGCAATATCTCCTCCTAAAGAGGTTTGTGTGGAAATAAATAAATGTAAATAAGCTCAAAAGTGTGATCGCAGGCCAGAGACATTTGCTCGTTAGCCTCTGGGTAAGCGCGAGTAGCATCTGTCTGTGTGACGAAGGTAAATGTGTGCATGAGTGCCCGAGTCAAGCAGATTGGATTGGAAACGATGGCGAAGGGCATATTTTGCCAGAACAAGCCAGACATCCACTTTAATTCATGGCAGAGTGGTGGGGGGGGGGGGGGGATAAAAAAATAGGAACACGTAGTGGTGGCAGGTGTTGGTGTGGATGTGTCATTTGAACGGCTGACAGAGTGCCTCTCTTTTCTGCGCCAGCGCGCAAAGGGGGGCTAGCAGGCGCCCGAGCCAACGCTGTCCAGTCGAGTGGCAGAGAGGATGATGGCAGAGGCTCTCTCGCCCGCTTGCTCGCCCGCCCGCTCCCCTCTCTCTTGAGGCCACCCCTCAGCTGGAACAGGGGTCTTGGCGCCAGCACGAGCAACCTATCCAAAAGGGCTGTGCTCCCAGCAATTACAGTGTGTTACGCTGCTGGCTACACTGAGGCTGCGCGCGGGGGCCTGTGTGGGTGATTGTGGAAGGGGCCCAAACTGCTGGTGCAGCCGAGGAAAGCATCCCATAACCCCCCCCCAACTCACACACACACACACACCTCTGCAGACCCCATTTTTCCATCACAGCGATGACAATAATTAAGGGTCCACAGAATGGAACCCCTGAGTGCGGTAGCAGAACAAGACGTTTGTTTTACGGGAGAGATTCGGGCCAAAGTCTGCCGCAGCAGCTTGTGCTTCCGGAGGTTTTTTATCAGAGCTTTTATCACAAGGCGGCGCTCCATGTAACTTTCTGAATATCAAACATTTCGGTTTGAAACTTGCTTGTTTTAACACCGGCACCACGGCAGACGTATCTGGGGCAGTCTTTAAGCGGCAGCAACATGCTAAATACGTTTGTGCACTGCAGGCTTTGTTTGCAATCTGTTGCATAAAATATTTCCCAGAAAAGCTTTGAACATCTTAAATAGATGAGAGTGAAAAACACGCTAAAATGTGCCACTGCAACTTGAACAACACCGTTTCTCCACCTGCATTATAAGTCGAGAGAGAGAGAGAGAGAGAGAGAGAGAGACTTGTGTATGTTGTACTGTATGATACGATTCCGTAATCAAAACATATGTGTAGATGTCTAGACCATGTTTGGGTGTAATACATACATAATATGCTGCAGATTAACCCAACAGACCTCCCCAGAGGATTTATTGGTACCACAAACACAGCGCTTATAAATTCAATTAAGGCATGCCATTTTTTCCGTCGACAGCATTTTATTTGTCTGGCTTTGTAATAATGGTGAACCTCCATTAAGAATCCATTAGACTCAAGAGAGGCGGTGGCCTAAGAATCCTATTAAATTCAGATGGCTGGAGAAATGTGCAAGGCCCCATTTTAGTCTCCTACCATCTGATAGCGGATAGGGGGTCTGTGTGCTTTTCGTCGAGTAAACAAAGCACTTGAAAAACTTCAGCCTTCACCACTCCCAACAGCTAGACGGATGGAGCACTCCATTTCAAAAATAAATCTTGTGGTTGTGCGCAGCGCTCTGCCTCGCCACTGACTTAAATGCGTCCACAGCCTCGAATAACCATGTCCAGGCAATGGCTGTCTCCATGAAGACATCGATTTAAACAGACGTCCTCATTTAGTCGTCCAGATCAATGTGACATGGTTCGGACATCCAGCATAACCAATATCACAAATCCCCTTTCATCACATGTGTTACACACCAGAGTTCTCTTAAACATGGGCTTGCTCATCCGCACGAAGTGATATCCAGTTCTATATCACTACTCCATCCACTTGCTATCACACTGATCAATTTTCTTTTCAAGGCACTGTCTACCGGCTCAGCTGCTCAATACAATTGATGCCAGGACAGAGCAGGTAAACCATTAGGTACCCATTACTTTCAAGGCCCTGGAAAACATGACCTTGTTTATCGGTCGGGAAATGTTAAGATAAGCAGGAGTGCAAACAAAGAGTCTGTATCAATAAACCACCCATCTGCTGGGCGTCATTATTCAAGCTATAGAAAATATTTTTTCAGCCAAGGCCTGGGGTAGGTTCAAACCACTAGAACGTTTTGTGTTGTAATGGTGGTGTAATTGCCATTGCATCTGTGCTCTTCAAAAATAAATGCCTCCTTCATGATTATCTTGCAATCTCTTGGCCTAATGATCGTTTTAATGAACACATTTAAACGGTCATTAAGCGCATAACATCTTTTTGTTTGCTACAAGCCATTTCACTCCATTCGATTGTATCATGACCTTTGCAATTTTAGCTCAGTGCCCCCAATAAAAATCACAATTTATGGACCATTATGAAACATTTTCTGATTAAAAAAAAGAGTGATTGAGAATTTAACACTCACCATGCCAAGACCCCACAATGAGCTACAAAGGCACACACATACACACACACACACACACACGAAAACACATGCCTGCTTTTGAAATCAATTTTATACTCCCACATAGCAACAGTAGCAGAGTAGGCAGATTGGGGCAGTTTGCAGCTCATTCTGCCTGCATACATCCATTGTCCATTAAATGTACTCGAAAACAATGACACTATTACTTGCACTTCACATTTCAACCCCTCATTTTTTCCGTAACTGCCATACATAAAATCAGTGCAAACAAACGTGTTTCTTTCTCATAGCTTCCCAAACAGTGGTAAATCATTGAGCCAGGAAGTCTAATTTGTCCCTTGCCCTCTGTGATAAATCATTGCTCCGTTTTCTCTCTTTTTTTCTTAAAGAATGCTAAAACGGAGAAAACTAAAGAAGACGTATGGTCTGTATCGATTTCTCCATGGTAGTAACTCATCACGGCGGCCCCAACTTTCAAGCGTTCCCCTCCTTAATTGATCTAATGCATGATTGATGTGTTGCTCTGCACCCCCCCCCACCCCCGGGGGATATCTGCATGCCAGGGAAGAGGTGGCGGTGGCGGACGCGGGGAGCAAGCGAGACAGCCAACGCCGGGCATCGAGGTGGCCCTCATCATGGCCGACCAGCTGATGCATAATGCATGGCTTGGCGGTAGGCGGCGGTGGTGGGGGATGGTGGTGGGGGGTGGTAGAGATGGATGAAGGGGGGGGGGGGGGGAGGGGGAGGTGAAGCCAGTGGAGCGGCCCAGACTCAGACAGACGCGCGCGGGTCGCTGTTCAGGCTCTGGTGCATGCCTGCGGAGAGATGCCTCCATCCATATGGATAAGAACTGGTGAGGGTGGAGGAGGATGAGAGGACAAGGAGGAGGAGGAGGAGGACGAGGTGGTGGGGCAAGGACGGTGGGGTTGTAGATTTAGGAGGAAGCGTGACAACACGGTCGCACACACTCTCCCCAGGAGTGGCCGCCTCAGCCCTCTTAGCACTAGCAGACTTCTGCAACAACATTCCGGAACTTTCTT
>NC_055971.1:14801768-14854268 GCF_018492685.1 Alosa sapidissima | reverse complement strand
ACAATCTGGAAATGCAAGATAATGCATGCAATATTTATAGGGATATGCTGTGGCTAACAGTAGAGGAAGATTAAAAAAAGAAAATCAGATATGAATCTGTATTAGAGCAGATAAGATGCAAAACATTATTCATGACTTTCAAGATGCATCATTTTAATATCTGAGAAGATTAAAAGAGTAAAATTATGTTGCATCTGTAAACATGGATATTTTGTTGCTAACATCGATTCAGAACACATCAACCAGCTAAGACAGGCAATTTAGCATTTAAAAAAGGCTGATATTTCAAAACTGCAAAAGGAGATGATAAAAAAATAACCACAATCTGTGTGGAGCAGGATGGCAAGAAATGTCTCTTTTGTTTCAAACTTTTGAATTAAACGCAAGAGAATGAGACACGTGGACCCAAACGCTTCTTTCTTCTTTCTTTCTTTCCCTTTTTTACTTTTTTGCTTTTTGGTTTCGGCTGACTGCATCACATAATAGAGAGTGGAGTCTTGATGAATGGCCAGAAAGCAGTCAAGCACGCCGCTGTGGAATAAACTGTACACTGCAGCCTGCAGCCTCCCTCCCTCCCTCCCTCCGCTGCCCCCCCTCGGAAAGCAAACAAATAGCTCTGAACTAGTTTGAGAAAATAGTCCTCATCTCAATTCATTACCCCCTGATCAAATCGCTCTCCTTCAGCCCGCCCATGACCGGACTGGGAACCGTTGGGTGGCACTTCACTATTCCAAGCTGCGGGAGACTTTGGGAATGGAGTCCCCCCCCTCACACACACACACACACACACACACACACACCCTGGTAGTATGGTCAACCCTGGGGGTGGCCTGGGGGGAGAGCATGTGGATCAAGCCCCCAGGCAGAGCCAGATCTGTTCCAGAGCTGCTCAACTACCATCTGACAAAACAACCTTAATCATGTATAATCATGTGTAGTAATGCTGTCACTACATTGTAATAACACATATTAAGGTTCTATATCACGTCACAGTGCACTGCAGTAATGGATACAGGAAATTGAAGTTTCATGCAGTAGGCAATGCAGCTCATTAGTGACAAGACTAAATGATCGAGATGATTTCCTTGTCTTCAATGATCTATATTGTAATGAGATCAATCCCAGTTCAATCACAGTTCAACATAATCTCCAATGATTAATCACGTCATGTATGGCTGGAGGGACAATTTGTCTTAGCAGCATTGAATGAAGAAAAAAATAAAATACACTCTAACAGTAGCCTCCAACCACAGGCTACAACTGCTAAATCCCAGATGAAAGGCACATCTGCGGAGGATGGAGCATTTTGTCGGTCTCCAGCTTAATCCTCACTTTGAGAGGAGTCATTTTGTAAATGTGGCGGCACTCTGCACTTACATAAAGGGCCCATGTGCCAAAGAGGTAGTCGGCATGTGGGAGAATCAATACTGTGATAAGCCCTGAAACCTCGGAAACAAAAAAAACAGAGCTTCAGCACCCTGATTATTGGCATCCCTGGTAAAGTTGAATAAAAGAGGCATGAAAAATGAAACTTTTGCCAATTTATCTTAGTCTGACAATGGAAACAATGAAGACAAATCCATCCTTGATGGAAAGCAAATTTGTTTTGAGAAAAACAAACCTCATGAAGAAATAAATGTATATATACAGTATATATATTAAAAACATCTACACCTTCATTAGATGAACCCCTCTGCCTGAGGAGATCTGAGTGTGCTGATTTTCCATTTCTACTGGTTCATGACTTCTCCAGCACCTCAGCTACCAGATGATCAGTGTTTATGCCTCTTTTTGGAAAAAATCTACATGTGCCACAATTATTGGCATCCCTAGAAAATCTTACAAACAAAATGTAACCCCCCCCCCCTTTATATTCAAGTTATTCAAGGGAATCAGATGTAATGTCTATATGAACATTCAAGCAGTAATTCTTCATAAAATCATAAAAGTACTTTCTGTTTCAAGGTATGGAACTAAAGTGACACAGAGGTCAAATGCCCTGGTCAGTCTTCAACATGGAAAATACACCATTTTAATACAGGGACAGTATGCTGTTAGTCAACAAATGAGTATAGAAAAATATAATATGCAGTTGAAAACAGTGGGTGGTGGTAGCATAGTGGCTAAAGAGCTGGGCTAGCATGTGGTATCCTGAAAAGTTGTGGGTTCAATACCCGGCGTCCACCGTTGTGCCCTTGAGCAAAGCACTCCCTCACACTCATGTTGCTCAACTATACCAGGGGTGTTTATAAATGTGGAGAGAGCTGTTATATGGAGAGGTACGAGAATAAGAAGCAAACCAACGGTGATCAATTAAACAGTCATCATTTCATTTAGGAATGAATTTCATATTTATGGTTCAGTATGAAGGGAAAAAACTGCATTGACATAGGTTCCTACAACTGAATGATTTTATTTTTCTTCTCTTTGAATGCACACCAATATACTATATGCATCCATCATTTTCAACATTTCATTACATTAAGCTTTACGATTCCATACCGTTATTCAGTTTAGTATGTATCTCTCAGTTTAATATGTATGTGAGGATTTACAGAAACTGTATGGAGAACAGTAAAAATGTAAAACAGAGACTAGATGGATAACATGGGGTCCAGGCTAGAATTCCGATCACATGGAAGAAGATGCAGTGCTATATGATAATGTGCCAGTGAATGTATAATATCACTGCGGCTGCATCATTCAGCACCTGAGAACATCTCCAATGGTCTGCAGATGATTTAGAATTCATCATTTGCCGAAGTACCCCATGCTGAGGTAATAACAGAGCAGATAAATTAGTTTTTCATGCAGTTTCATTGCAGCCTTAAAAATGACACATGACAAAGACACCCGTATGCACGATATGACACACACACACACACACACACACACACACACACACACACACACACACACACACACACACACACACACATACACACATATGCACACGCACACATGCACACACACACACACACACACACACACACATATGCACTCGCACACACACGCACACACACACACACACACAAATGCCTATCCTAATCTCTCTTCACAAAAAAAGCGAGGACATTAGTCACTCACATAACCCATTTTCAGGATCCTTAAGAGAAACTGAACCACAAATTACTCCATTAACTTTCCTACACACTGTTTTTGTTTCCCTAGATTGCCCATTATGTTACGAATAGAATTATACCTTTTATTGTGAGGTGGCATATGGACTGTCCCCAACACTGATAAAAAAAAATCACAAACTCAAATCCTTCCACTAACGATAACACATTGCTGCGTGTAGTTTTTCCTTGAGTTATATGATTGTTTTATGCTGTGCTCTTGCATTCTGAATATACAAAATATTCTAAATCTTTAGCTTGTTTTGCACAAACATAGAATTGTTTTAAAGGGAAACATATTCATTATATTATTTCTTTGTCTAGGTAATGAGACACTAGGAGTCAATGGGGAAACAGTGAGTCAATCATTTTAATTTTATGTGATACAGGCTAATTCTTGGACAGGTCTATATTGCATTGTCACTATCCTCATTAAATATCAATTATTCATAATGACTCATATTCATAGGATTCATTTCTGAGCAAAGGTAATAGAGAGCTGTCTGGTAGTCCATTCAGGGATTAAAGGGGTGAATGATGGTGGTGGTGGTAGGGGTTGGATGTGTGTGTTAAAAGGGTATATGTACTGCATTTTCAAGTCAAGACTTTGATATCAGATGATATCAGGAGAGATACTACATGTCCAAAGACTAACCTTTAACTGATTCTCCTTGGTGTAAAGTAAACTGAGTTGTTTTTTTAATCAGTTTTCTATATAGTTATTGCAATTTTGTAAAGATATTGATATTGATTAAAGATATTGATATTGTTTAGTTTCTGGTGTCTGTCTCCAGGGGGTAGGCTATTACATCAAAAATCATGGCTTATTTGTTTCGATGAGTCTCACTAATATAAGTGAGACTTCTGTTCCATTACTTTGGCTTACAGGAACCTCAGCTCAGTAACTGACTTGCCATTGAACCAGCTTGCTCTGTAGCAGGCTAACTTTCAAGCTTAATTACAAGGTGTAGCAAAAAAACGACATTCCATCAACCTGACTTTTCATTTTCTCATCACTTTTATGTCTGAGTTCAAAAATAGAAGTTGAGACCTTTTTCAGACAGTGTCACCAAGCATGAACCTACATATTTAATGAAGTTCCTCAGAATTTTTGAAAATATACTGATTATTAAAAAAAACTTAGCATGCCTGTGATTCTAGAAATCTTGATACACTCCAGCTCTGTCCTGTGTGGAGGGCAGCACAACACCACTTGTAATAAATTGGCCTCGGTCAGGCTCAGATTCAAATCCCACTTAAATCTTGGACATGGTAGCATATCCTGGCCTTAAAAAGTGTACTGTTAGTCTAGACTGTAGCATTATTACGTATTTATGCTCTTTAATAAAAAAACCCTCCTTTCTTTACTTTTGCAAAGTAAGGAAAACAAAACCATGTATTAACCGCACCTGTGTGTCAACCGCAGTGCCCTATAGCCCAGTGAATCAGAATCAGATTGTGCTTCAATCATATAGAAGAATGAATAAAAGAAATGCATTTCCATGAATAGCCCACTTCATAACTGAAGATATTTTGCAAAAACAATGTTTTTGCTAATATTCTGAAAATTACGGTTCTATTGATAAGGGGTCAAGCAAAGTAGCAGTAGCCTTTCAGTGCCACTCAAAACTATATGCCAGTAGCTACTTGATTAAATCTAATTCATGCAGGCCAGGTAGGCTATATTTCTCTATATAGCCTCATGACTAAAAACGGTTCATGTCTTGATGATTGTTCATGACTGTCAAATCAATTGTGTGTTATGAAGTCAAGATTAAATATAAAATGAGAAACTGTAGCCTGCTTCATGGCATATCTGGTAATCTAATATCATGAACACTTTGGTATAACTGTGATAGATTTTATGGCAGACGTTATGAAACGTCATTTACATTAATCATCATTTAATTTATGATCACTATAATTTGGAGTAAACTATTTCATTTAGCCAAAGTGTGAAAGTCTCATTTCTTTTTTCTCTTTTTTTTCTTGATTTTATGATTTTCAAATAAACTCCTGTAGATAGCGCTTGTAAATCAAATTGAAATCCTCTAGTTTCCCCCAATTTTACAATGTATATCCTCTTTTTGTCAATGTACTGTTTTAGGCTACTTTTCTACTTGTGCACCAGCAGAAATGAGAGCTGACCTAAGCCTCTCTTGAATAAACGAAGGCTAGAGGCAGCTAGCTTTCGTTAATGGGATGGCTTGAACCTCAAGTGAAAGTCTACAATATTTTAATTGGTACAGGCTTTTTCTGTTAAGCACCGCTTTCATTAAAGGACGTTGATGGAATACCCCCCCAGCAGTAGAGCAATGGCATCAAGGCCATTGGTTCAATACCCAGATAGCAACAAATACTATAGATTACATACCAGCACTGTGGTCTCTGTGGTTAAAAGCATGTGCTAAATAAACCAATATACACTGTTGTCTATTGTGTGTGTGTGTGTGTGTGTGTGTGTGTGTGTGTGTGTGTGTGTGTTACACTATGTCCTGACACTGATTATGATATGATCAGATCTGGCATCTCAAACCCACACTGGCTCTGCCTCTAACCAGCTAGATGTAGTCCCACCACACAGAACATCTACAGCAACTAATGCATTCGAGAACATGAAGGGGATGTAAGGACTCTCTCCCCTCGTGAAAACAATCGACCCGGTTCTCTTTGTGCACCTCTGACATAAAGGTCAAAACATACACATCATACAAATGGGTCGAGAAGAAGGCAGAAGACAAGAAAAGGGAACAAAAAGAGAAAGAGGGGCAAATTGAGAAAAGAGGCACTGACTTTTGACAATCTAAATATTAATCACAGCTAATGCAGCTACATGACAAGCCTTAATTAATTGGCTAACTCAGTGTGAGCTGAGAATGGCCTATTTGCCTGCATGTTTTGGGAACAGAGCTTGAGTTTATATTTATTTATTTTTTGCCAGGGCGACTGCAGACACGTTAGACTTAATTAGGACTGCGGGCTGCAAGTAACACTTAGCGCAACCTGGGAGAGAATGGGTTGCTCACGGCATCCCTGGAGTCCACGTATGTGGAATCATTTTCAGGACACTTTGAGACAGACAATGGCCAAAGTCCATATTTAAGATGGAAAGCTCCCCCCACCATCCCCCCACCCCCTACACACACACACACACACACACACACACACACCAGTCCAGGAGGCATTTGCTGAGCAGGATCTGCCTCTGGGATGTGCTTGTTCATGACTCCGTGGCTGAGGCTTCTCAAGCATCGGGGCCGGATTAAAGGACTCTTGCTAAATCCAATTGCGCTCTGACGCTCCTTAAAAATTCTGGTTCATGGCACTCAGCTGCCTGTCTCTCATCCCCAAATACCCCCTAACACCTCAACCCCCACACACACACCCCCGCGGCACACCTTCCAAAGGCCACATCTCATCTCCGATGGGGGTCACAAGAGGTACCCACCACCACGCTCAATGCCTCTGGTACCATGCAAGCTTAGATCTGAAAAGAGCTTTGGGGTTTTTCTTGGATTTAAATGCCCATAACATTTGCATTAAGAGAGTCACTTGGCAGACTCCTCGATCCAAATTGACCTAAAGGTAAGGAGAGAGGCAAGTGACACCCAATGGCCCACAGATTTGGCCGAGAGTCAGATCAGTGTACATAAAAGATAATTTACAAAGCTAAGTGCAATTTGTACAAAGTTAAAGTCCAAAGACGATACTGAGAGGCAGACAGTGAATTTATCAACAATTACAACAGTTAAGATTGTGGCAGATTATGATACGGAGTTTCAAGCCTTATCACAGCATTAGCACGCGGCAGGAGTTGATCTGACCCATTTTCCTAGGTATACCCTGTCAGCCTCTCCTGTTTTGATGTTGATTTTATGCTATTTCTCCCCAATGTGATAAAGCAAACCTGGCTAATCTAAACATCAAATGCATCACGCTAATTTCGACCTAGTCATCTGATATATAATGGCGATCATTGACCTTTCAGGAGGATAATGTACTGTGATGGCTTTTGTGAGCTTAATAGTTCATGTCCGTATCGGACACGGCAGCGGCGGCTAGCGCGCTCTGACTAACGGCTCCTGGGAGAGGCCAGCTGCTCAACAATAGTCCTCTTTCGTTTGCAGAGTGCACCTGAAAAACGCGACAGGTTTAAAATGGTGCCCTTGCTGTTTACTGTCCCCACGTTCTTTTATGACAGTCTTTTGAAATTCAATTTGAAGAGATATAGGAAAATCCATAGGTAATTACGCTAAGCCCCACCAGTCGATTACTGTTGCCTAAGACCACTGTATAGCAAATCAATCCAGCTTAATGACTTGTCAAAAATAGATTTGGTTCATCTCAGCTTCAGGAGGAAAAAGGGGGAGAAAGGCACACAAATGAACCTGGGAAGGGAGAGGGGGGGGGGGGTATGTTTCAAAATAGCCTCTACAGTGTTTTTTGCATGAATTGTAATGTGTGAGATATGCTTACAGGCATTACAGTGGTACACATCAAACTGCCATTCGGCAACAAGGGCCCCCGCATTTATAATTGCCAAGCGGTAAAGCTGGAGACGCTAGATTATTGAAAATGGTCCGTGACATCCGATCAAAATGTTCCCCAGTAACGTCTGTTTGGACAGCCTGGACAACTTGCACTAACCGAGTGCATCCATCACTGGAGCTACAGGCATATTATGCACTGAGCTTCCACCCCCCCCAGGCACAGCTGAGACAGAGAGGCAGCACCATAACACCTCTTCCTGTGGTAACAACAGTGGTGGCACCACACAATAACCTGCCTCTCATCAGACATGTACGTGACGTGTTTTTGAGAAGAGCAGCCATACAAGGGACAACAGGTAATAAATTGCGTGTGTGTGTGTGTGTGTGTGTGTGTGTGTGTGTATGTCTGAGTGTGTGTGTGTGTGTGTGTGTGTGTGTGTGTGTGTGTGTGTGTGTGTGTGTGTGTGTGTGTGACGGAGAGTGAACTACCCTGCACCAATGCACAGCCCAACACCACTGCCTTTAATGGTGGAACAGTGCACTATTCTCCCCCTGTAAATTACCGCCACAGGGGGGTTCAGTCAGCAGAACTGGCAATGTACTTCCCGCCTTGGAAAGAGCGAAAGAGAGAGAGAGATAGAGAGAGCATGGATGGAAGAAAGAACTAAAGAAAGAAAGACAGGCAGAAAGAAAGAACGAAAGAAAGAAACAGGACCTTAAGTGGCTTTTTCCCCGTATTAGAGAAAGGGCCATTGCACCAATGGTGACAAAAACCATCTGGAGAAATGTATCGGCCAGAGGAAGAGCAGCAGAATTGTAATGGTGCTGCACTTTTAAACATTTAAGGCACTCCTGAAATGGTTACTTCTGAAGTGTTATTGTCTTGTTTTTTTTTTTCTTCTTTATCCTTTTGTGACCAGTAGAACCTTTTTTGATCTATTCTTCACTTTTTGTGTTTAAATGGGCATAACAAAATATCATGCTATTTCATTTATCCCAAGAACAATTTTTAAAAATATTTGACATTGCTTATTTGACATTTGCTATAGAAAATTGTGGTCCATACAATGATTATCATCAGATGACAAAAAAGTAATAACATAATTTATGCATCTTTTTTTCTTAAGATCATATCTCTTTTATTAGTCTTTAGATAGGAATAAGAATATGTGTGTGTTTTGGACTACTGTTATCTTATGGTTAAGCAGATAAATCTATGAAATGTTGGTGGTGCACAGAGGCACCTAGTGCTGACTGTGAGCTCCAGAAGCTCTCTCCTTTCATTAAAGACACAATTTCATGGAGGAACCGGAGAGGAGTGGTGAGGGGGACCTGGGTTATCATCTCGGGGTCACGGAACTGGGGGTCATCGCCGAATGTGATGTTTGTTTCATTATCTGCCACTACCGTGTCTCTCTGGTGTATGTGTGTCCAGGCTTAAAGAAACTGGGCAGAAATATGCTCCCATTCCCCAAACGAGCATATGACCAGTATGGGAAAAAAAATATTGCATCCAGAGTGTGGCCTTATTAACATGGCGGAGTATATCTGTATATTGAGGTCTTGAAACAAGAGTGATATACAGTAGGTGGGATACAAGCACTAGCAGAACAGATTTGGCTTACTTAAGTTTATTGGCAACTTTTCAGTTTGAGAACATTACATAAGAACCCCATATGCATCCTGTTTCTATATATACACATTTAGATAACACATTCTTATCCTAATTAAACAAAGGACAGAGTTGAGCAAAGCAAGAGGATGGAGAGAATGCCATTTCCCATTAGTCTATGGCTGACGCGCCATCATAATTACTCATAGCCTAATTAGAACACACTGGAGCTCCAAAACCACTAGCCAGGCTCATCCATTTTGTGTGTCCTCATTGTGTCCATCACTGTCGAGTCTCTCACCTCGCACCTGTGCTGGATGTGTGTCTGTGTGTGTGTGTGTGTGTGTGTGTGTGTGTGTGTGTGTGTGTGTGTTTGTGTGAGCATGTGTGTGTGTGTGTATGTGTGTGTGTGTGTGTGTGTGTGTGTGATATCATGTATGTCCGTACATGTGTGTTAATCACTCACAGTCTAGGACAAGATTAGTTTGTGGAGTTTGAGGGCAGACTTGGACAGGAGGATCTATCCCCTTTTTTTAAAAATGCAACAAATGGCTACCTACTGAAAACGTTTAAAAGCTACCCAATGACACAAGGTCACGGGCAGTAGTAATCTTTTAAAAAGCTATAAGCGGTGGACATGGATACAGTATATCTCATGGATAACCCCAAGGCCAATTCATCACCTATCCCAGGGGTTGCCAGGCTGCTTCCATAATGTTACTGTATGTTAATGTCTGGACAGCTGGAGATAAAACAAGGGCTAGATCTGGACATTGTTTAATAGGACCCATGTTCGACATAAATCACGTCAGCGGAAAGACAGAAAAGATAACTCACCTTT
Source organism: Alosa sapidissima (assembly GCF_018492685.1). Classification (NCBI taxonomy): domain Eukaryota; kingdom Metazoa; phylum Chordata; class Actinopteri; order Clupeiformes; family Clupeidae; genus Alosa; species Alosa sapidissima. Next base: position 14,844,206 of record NC_055971.1, on the reverse strand, counting down.
CACTTTGTTTTTCGTTGCAGCCTCTGGGAAGTGCAAAGAGGTAGGAGTCGGGAGATGGGTGTGGAGGAGGGGGGGGGGGGGAGAGGAGAAAAAGAGAGAAACAACAGATCCAATGAGTTTGACGGTAAAAAACTTTGTCATTCAGAAAAAAACTAAATGCTTCTTCCAATTATTTGTGACTACGTGTGTGAACTTTCACTGTTGTTCTTTTGCCTTGGACAGTTAATGGAATAGCATTACATGTACCTGCGACGACATCTGCTTCCATCTATATATATATTTATTTCCCACTGATTATCCTTACTGCACTTGACGTAATGGCCATTTCCTTAATAGCTCAAACCATCTGTATAACTCATTTCTCAAAGGCAAGCGCATAATTAAGTTTAACCTTTTGGAGAAGAATGTAAAAAAAAAAAAAAGCTAACAGGGGATAAAGCATCTGAAATTTACAGATTGGTGTATGGGGCTTTTAACTTTTATATTTAATACAGTCTTGTTATTCTTTTCAGTGTAAAATCTCCTGCATTACTGGCACTACTCCTGGAATACTAACTACTTTCAGACTAAAACCAACATCCCCTGGGATTTTTTTGTTAGTTAAGGATACATCGACAAAAAAGGTCATATGCTTTTTATCCTGGTGTGCACACACACACACACACACACAGACACACACACACAGATATCATCCCGCCAAAGGTGATGGGACTGGCATTCTGCCGTGGATCCTGGATAGGTGTTGAACTTAACAGTTTAATGGAAGATTCATTGTTTTTGACTCACGTTAATCTCTCTTACGCCTTCACCCCCTCCTTCCCATTTTCTCCCAACACGGAAGTTATTAATCTTTGCCTTCCTCCATGGTGTCTAAATCTAATAGTGTTGACAAAGTCAGACACCATGATAAGATTCTCCTTGCTGAGAGCAGAAAACGTTTGCCAATTCATGAGAGGAATACCAATGGATAGAGTCTATCCTGCGAGGGCTAAATAAGCCTTAAATCCCATTATAAGACTATGCATTTCTTATTTATTTTTAGGTTTCCGTTTACAGACTTTTCAGCTGTAATAATGCAATATTCCTGTGCCACAGAACTTATTCAGTGGGTGGGGGGCATCGTTAATTGCGAAATCACCTCAGTAATTTAAACCCTGCGGTGTGATTTTCTGGCTAACGGCGAAGACTGCGGTGGTTATGTATTCACACGCAGGAGGAAGCAGTGGTAAGCTTTTGACCAAAGCTTTTTTTTTTGTGAGCAGATCGCAAATGTGTTTGAAATTTGAGTGGTCCCCTTCAATCCCAGCCTATGAAGGCAGTCAAAGTGTTCTGCACAGACTCGGCCAGCAATGAGCTTGGCATGTACGGTGTAGTGGTTCATGAATGTGTTCTCCTTAGCGCTGCTGGGCCGAGGTGGACCTGAGAACATCCGTTCTGTCTGGCAGACCTATTTTCTACCTCCTGGTGAGGAAGAGGGGGGAGTGTGAATGGATGTGGATGGGGGGGGGGGGGGGGGGGGTGGCAGTCCCTCAGGTCATTAGTCTAACCAACCATAGAGAGGTTTGTCCTCGACCAGAGAGAGAGATAGAGATAGCGGGGAAGAGAGAGAGACTGTCCATTTGCTAAACGCAACAAGAGGTCACAGCAGTATCTCTCTTTCGCTCTCTCTCTTTTTTCCCTCTCTCTTTTCTTACCCTCACCCTCTCCGTCTCTCTGCCACACAGAGACCATCCCTGGGGCAAATTGTCTGTGACTGACCTCATGTAACAGAGCAACTCATCATATTCTGGACACAAACTGTAAGTTAAAAGACAAAGAAATCCTATCTGAGAAGCAAAACAAAGCGGAGGAGCCGGGAGACAGCGCTGTGCTGAGCCCTCCGAGGCTGACACGGTCTCAGCTGTTTGGAGATGGGCTGTTTGTAAGCACATATCTACCCCTCCCAGTGCACTGGCAGACAGGGAGCAATTTTAGCATTCTGGCTGCTGCTGGAGGGTCTGCTGGCGGATGCCCCCGGCAAACAAGTTATAGATCTGTTATCTAGGTAGGATATATCTGTTTTTCTACACATACTTACTGTAGCTTCCTCTGTATATGCTTATTTCTTTACTTGGAAAGCAATATCATTTTTGGAAATGTTTGTATTATTCAGTTGCCGAACAAAGGAAATTAGGTAGTAAATAGTTGTAAACAAACCTCCCAGAGCTCTAATCAACATTATATTGAGCCTACAAACAATTATTTTCCGAACTGTTAATGAATACATAAATTAGTAGTATTACAGTAGGTGGTAATGTATTACTAGTGTATCAATGTGTATCTCTGCTGGAATGTGGTGTTATCAAAGGCAATCCATCTGACTAGATCTTACCTCAGTGACCTTCCGTTATTCACTGATAAAGGCCCAGGAATTACACTCTCCTGGGTATGTTACCTCACCACCCACATATTCACACACACACACACACACACAGACACTCCTCTCATACACTGTAGGCTTTTTGTCATTGAGAACAAAGCAGTCACAATAGCACCACTGTGAATGAAGTATCTGCAAGGTCGAAGACATGCTGAGATTCACCAGCTGACAAAGACTGGCTCCGACGAGCTGAGAGAAGGTGAACTCCGACTGACTTAACACCCAAGCCTTTGAAAGTGGGCCACAGTCCGGGCATGCAGCACGGCTACTGCTACTTTCCAAGGCATAAAAACACAGCGTGGCCCAGACACCTTCGCCAGCAGCCTCTCATGCTTTGCTGAACCGCTGCCAGCTGAGAAGAGTGCCAAGCGTCCTCCCGATGCTGTCCAACATCCCTCGGACACCCTACCATGAAAGCAATGCCGTCAAGCTGACCGCAGCTGTCCAAACAGAGCCTTAGGCCAGCAGACCTCCAACTCCGATTGCCTGTCAGATCCGAGGATGGGTAACAATATGCTTTGCATTATTCCATGCCTATCACTTTCCACTTCATTCATTAATTAACATTTACCTTAGTTTCTCATTATTTAGTCTGCATGTGAGTTTTAGGATTGTTTAATAAGATACATTTATCATTAAACGGGCATATTATTATATGAATAGTGCATGTCTATCAGTTTCAGGCAATCTTATTTATTCCATCCCTTCATATCTCAGCCTTTATAAACGTTTTATCAATTAAATTTAAAACAATAAAATCAAAATAACTGTGAATAGTACACTTGTCCAGCAGTATATGTTTCCTGATTTAGTATTCATGTCGTTTAAGGTATACATCATGATGGAATCTTCTGGATGCTCACAATACCTACTGTACCAAAGATTCTAGAGTGCTATGCGCTCCACTCTAAGATCTTTGATAGCTACTGCACATGCCATATTCACTACAGAACTATGAGGGAGACAATAGTATGCCCAAACCTATTGAATCTAATTGTAAACTAACAAGTATGGCACCACATACCCTGGGCACAAGATGATAAATTTACTTTAAAAAAACTTTAAAATGTGTTTTTGATGTTGTAGAATTAAGCAACACCAAAACCTCTGAGAAATACACTCTGGTGGTATGAATAAAGGAGTGTACATAGTCAGCATTCTTTAATGTGCTGAGACCATCTCTCTCTCTCTTTCTCTCTATCTCTTTCTCTCCTCTCTCTCTCTCTGCTGTATTTGTGACATTGGAAGCCTATATGGCTTGCATTCAAATGCAGCATGGAAAGATGCCATTTCACCGCTCTCAGGAAGAAGTGCCAGCAAGAGTAAGACTATTTTTAATGAACGCAGGCTGACAATCTAGTGTTCTATGTAATCTATCTTAGCAAACTACGAAATAAAGTGTTACTTCAGTTACCAGTGTCTATATTTGTGGACAGTGGAGTACAGGGAAATAGTGCATTACAACTCACGGTTTTAACAAACTATTTTTTATAGCGTATCAGGACCAGGTCAGAGCTTGTGAGAGCTGTGATCTCCAACACCTATTGAAAATGTCATACAACTCACAGACTCAACTCGCTATCCCCAAAAGCAAAGTGAATTAAATCCCATTCATTGACTGGCTCTTTTTTAAAAAGAGCGACTGTGTTTGCTGTGGAGGTGGTGTATGGTCCGTGTGATTGAATGTGGTGACTTTTCAAGGCCAGGTGAAGGACTCCATAAAAACAAGGTTCTTGGAGGCCAGGATGTGACACCTCTGGTGGATGTTGTCCCGCCGTACCTGTGGCCAAGGCTGAGTAAATAATTTATCGCACTGAACAATTAATGAGGTGAGGTGTAAAGCAAGTGGCGACGCCCTAGGCAGTTCGGGGCAGGTAGGGAGTGGGTGGGTGGTAGTGGTGGTGGTGGTGTGTAAAAACAGTCAGTGCAACGAGGGAAAATGCGTGCTGTCAGCATCTAAACTCAGACTACTCCGGGCTCGGCACGTTGCTGCGGTTTACACCTACGTGTTTCCAAATGCCCTCATGTCACATCTAGCGTAATAAGGGCCGCAGACCCAGCCGACCGAATGAGCATCTGTAACTCCCATCGGTGCAGTGTACACAGCTCCGCCAGCACTGACAGACCTCCGTCAACCAGGTTACCAACATGTTTCCCAACATGGGGAAAGGGTTGCTCTAATTGGCTAAAAAGCACAGTGTATTCATCAGATTTATCAGTGTTTTACCTCTGGATGACTGGATCTAGCAACACAGTTTCACCTTTTTCTCCTCAGCCATTTTCTTTCTTCCAAAACCAAAAGACCCAGTGTAACTAAGCTTGTTATCAAACATAGTCTTGATAAGAAGTTGATGTATTACGCATCAACTTCTTACAAACATACGTCTTTAGTGAGCAAGAGCAGAGTGGAAATGACAAGCTAGCACTGCTTTGCTTGATGCTACTGTATATAATCTTGTTATGATGTTATATGTCAGGGACTCAGGGTAGTAAATATTAATGAAGATAATGATCATATAACAATATAGGGGGGTCTTAAGTGATTCTTTTACAGTATGTAAATATTACAAATCATGTGGTTTAAAAGTTTGAATATCTGTCCACTGTAATGGACGCTGCACATGAAAGAGTGAGAGTTTGGAATAACATCCAAAATCTTAAGAGAAAAGAGCAAAAAAATACTTATCAACAAACAACATACACACATAAAATGTTAAATGCCAAAGTAAATCGCTGGGCTTCCAGTGTCATTATAAATGGCATTTGTAGTAAACTGCGAAAGGATTATTCGACAGTACCCATTATGGCGCTGAGTGAGTCATTGACAGCTTTGAGCAGTCAGCTTGATGTTGCCTTACTATTTCTAACCAGGCTTTAGGGGTGGATGCCCGTCAGTGGCTTGAACACTATGGCTAAAGTGCTGTAAAGGGTTTATCTTGGTGGACTGATGCTTTAGACACAGGGAACTGGACACAATAAACAGGGTCAGAAGCCCCTCATCAACTCATCCCTGAGGCTTGTCTGTTATTTCTCCCCTTTTTCCTTTGAGTAAGTTTGAAGTCCGCACATCCAAATGTCTGACCTGGGAGCAGGACAAACAAACGACCAGACAAAAAAGAGAGAAAAAAAGTCTGCTTCAACCACTTGTTTTTATTTTTTATTTTTCCGTCTGAAGAAGGGTGATTACCCGAAACGTCACGGAAAAATAAAAACAAGTGGGAGCAGTAAACCCTGGTTGAAGCGGACTTTTTTTTCTCTTTTTTGTCCCCTTTTTCCTTTCCCTGAGCTTCAGAATGTTCTGGAGAAAATGTCTGGCATTCATGATAAACACATCCACTGCAATACACTGTAGCATTTTTTTTTGTGCCTAACCGATCTGTTTTTTTTTCTAATAGATGCAATTCAGATTTGGCTTGCATGTCAAAGTGGAAAAAACAGATGAGCCATTTCTGTCCTGTTTGTTTTGGTTTCCTAATACAAAAAAATAAAAGCAGATTCGCCAACATCTGCAACTCAAAGCAAAACACTTTTGGCAACACCACTAACTCAGCTCCACAGGTTAAAACTACATGTAATTGCAGTAATTTTAATCTAATTACAACTGGAAAATGGTTTTCGGGGTGGGCTTCTGTCGCCGTGTGCTGCCGCAGGGGCCGTGCCAGTTCACCGAGTAACTCCAAGTGATTCCGCGCCCGTTATTTCTTCCTGCAGTTTAACAATCACACCTTTGATCCTGCCTTTTGATATTGGTGATCTTAGTAATTCCCATAATAGTATTAGGCGAAATGACATTCGCATGCCACCGCTTTGTTTGTGTCGACCTCTTCAAATGCGTTCATTCAGCAGAGCGGAGGCTGAGTCATCTACCTCGCGGAGCTTACATGAAAACGATGAGTGTCTCAGGCTGTCTACATTAAACGGGCATACATGCAAACAACAGACGGTCCTGTACCTGCGTAGGGGTAAATCAATTCAGCAGATGCATCACAACTCACTGGCCTTTTCATCCAATGCCAATGAATGCTAAAACCTTCGCCAAAAAAAGGAAAAAGAAAAAAAAAAGCACCGACATTCTCGACGATTAATATCAATCGCTTTGGCGGAAATGCCAACACACATCATATTGACAGTGCAGCCTCGTCTGGCCTGTGCAGTGATCACTTTTCAGGGCGTCACTTTTCTCTTTTTTTTTCTGCGGCAAGCCAGAGGAATACGGAAAATTACTTTGACATTAAACTCTGTGTCCCTTTCGCATTGGTGGAAGCACCGCGCATGCAGATGAGGGATAGGATACCTCGCTTTAAGTTAATGGAGGATTCAACCTTCTCGAGTCCTTATCTGCAAGTCTCCTGGGAGAAACAGAGGGCTGTCAGCATACCCTCCCCGCTCACCTCTGGCTAGGGCGGCTACACCGGAGACATCACAGACAGACGGCTAATGCGACCACACAAATGGAATGGGCTGGCTTTCAAAAAGCCAGATCTATTGCGGGCCCATTTGATTCCATCCGATGGTTCAGTCACTCATTTGTCTAATTGCGTGTCATTAACTAAAAATGTCAATTAAACAGAGTGGAATTACCTCTTGGCACGTGCTCTGACCTCATGGATGTGAAGACAACCTTCAGGTGGTAAATAGATGAAAATTGGTAAATGTGATTATTTATGAAAACTAGACTATATTACACATCAATTCAGAGGGATTTTTTGGTGTGGTTATACCTGCCAGTAGCTTTTTTTGTTTGATGTTAGGGACCGTTCGTTATATATACACGGGGTCGCCAGAGGGATTTTGAGTGCTTCAATCAAAAGTCGCATGACCCTCCCCTGCCTGCAAGAAAATTTTCAACGGCCCTACAGCAGCCTTCACAAGAGAACTCCTTCTCAAATGACTTGAAAAGGCCGTTTGCACAATTTCACAAATAATCACAAGGACCGAAAAATACCTAACATGCCAACTTTTTCCGGGTTTAGGCCTATCATTTTAACTTTTCCCCGCTGTCTTGCCGTTTTAATATTTTCCCGTAGAATATCCCATATTACTGTAATACTCTCATAACATTAGTCCTGCATTCTGGCCTGTCTCTGTGTTGTCCTGTTGTTACCCCTTGCCCTTCCAGAGAAACAGATGTATTCAAATCATCGTTTTGCTTGCTTGAATCCTTGACAGCGGTCTGTTATACTTAGCAACGGTCTGTTATTCAGAATTAGCAGACCGCCGAACGTTGGGAAGGCCCATTCAAGTGAATGGAGCATTCTGCAGCACTATGAAGAGCCGTAATAACATTAGCTAACAACCTACAATAAACACATGTTAATAGTTAAGCACATTTAATTAAGTTAATAACTTAACTTAAAACCCTTTAAAACCACACATACACTGACTTCTTGAAAAGAGCATATAGTCGCTTTTCCACTGCATGAATCTGCTGGACTCGCCTCAACTCTACTCGGTTTAAGTACCAGGTTTTCCTTTTCCACTGCAAAAGTACCCTAATGTTGCTGGGTGCCATAGCGACGCAGAAGGAAACTAGCATGGCACGAGACACACAATATCAACAACTGAGAAAATCAAGGACACGTCACCTTTTGGTATTGCCTCAGCTCCGTTGGAACCTCAATGGAGGTGATACCAAAAAGCGAGTCGAGGAGATACCATGCAGTGGAAAAGCAACGTATGACCATGCTGTGAACGATGGGCCTGCATCCTTACCCTGTCAGTCACCTCACAGCTGCCCCAGACACAATTCTCATACTCCACTGACATGGAAAATGTTGCTCAAGCATTGCAGTGTTTTCCTCTAGTCGGTGGTGTCAGATGTTGGGGCGACCTTCAGCACTGTTACTCCCTAAATTGATTTCTGGCCTCTAAGCTGTAACCTTTTAAGCTGCAGAGGTGTCTTTCTCTCAGCGGCTGCTCTGTCTGGCCACACACTGCACCACTCTGATCAACAGTCGCCACCATGCCCTCCCCACCACCTCCCATCTCCCGAAAAAAAAAAACACCCAGTAGGCAGCAACTGGCCCACAGTGAATTAGGTCCAAGCAATCATGCTAAACTAGAGCTTCGGGCCAGATTTATACTAGCCGCTACAGCATGGTTTGGATAGTCCACAAGGGCCGTGTCAAGAATGGCATCAATGTTTCACACAGCTGCTGGGTAGCGATCGGCAAATTTGCAAAGCCCTTTTTGGAAAACCTGTTTATGTGCACAAAAACAGTGAGGACAAAACCACAACAAACATGGGGCAAAATTCGTAACTACGCAGGTGTGTCACCTGAAAGACCTCACAAGCGGGACTCTCTGAAGTTGAACATCGACACATCAGATTTTACAAGACAGAATTATCCAATGTGGAGAATACTCATAGCTTTAGATTGACATTATTTGAGAAACGAGGCAAACATCCAGAAGCCTGGAGAGCCTAGTGACCCTGAGCATGAAGAGGCTCTGTGACAAGGTAGACGTGAAAGCCCTGCAGAGTGCAGACACGCAGACTATAAATTAGGCAGGGTGGAGGTATATCTTACCCTACTGCTAATCTGACTCAGCGTTGACAGGAAGAGCAAGGTCAAATATGAATCTGCATGAGGCATATGGGCAAACGGGCGTTTGTGTTCATGTTTAAGGATAAGGGTTTTGTCAGGGAGAATTTATAATAATAATTTGTATTCATGCACATCGCACTGGTTATGAAAACAGTAATGGAGTTCTTTTTGTGATAGCACAACAAATCTATTTGTCCAAATCAAGCTTATATAGATTTCTTATTTGGATGATTAAGAAAATAATGAATATTCATAAAATATATTTTAAAATCCTAATCCTGCAGATTGTTTTTTTTTTATTGACAGGACTGTTTTTTTTAATTATTTTGTATTATTTGTCTTAATTGACAGCAATTGCAAACGTCACAAAGACAAATGACTTTTTTTCCCTCTGAGAATCACCTCCCACCTCTTTCATACTGCGTTCCAGTTGTGCTTTTAGGAGATGTTAAACACTGAAACCAATTGTTGTTTTATTACTTAATGAACCCGCTTATGCTTCAAGCTCTGTGTTGGAGGTCTTTAAATTCTGTATTACCCCCCTAGCAGCTGCTGACAGTCGCCCTAGTCTGCCCCCAATGTGGCCCATATGTGGCCCGCGTCCGTTCCCGAAGTCAGCTGCTCTTAAGGGCCCCCTGTGCCGCCTAGGCCCCAGAAATCACTGACATAATTGTTTAATTATCAAATGGTCTATTTAGTCAACTAAAGCAAATATTACACTAAATATATAATGATCGGAGACAGGGCTGAAAGTACAAATCGCTCAGCTAAATGAATAGCTTGATTTGCAAGACTCAGCGGGGGAGCCTGCTGAATAACCTCGGCTCTAATAATTCCACCATTAAAAAACCGGAGGGCTGACACATTGTTTCAGAAAAGTATTGTAATTAGCCAGCGATGCATGGCAATTACAGCCTAATAGAGAAGGAGGGTAAACGGTTCACAGGGGTTAGGGGTCCAGTAACATGTTAAGACCCAGCTGCATTCAACTCAAATCAAGGCTGAATTCTGCACTTGCCTGAGGCTACAGTTTCATCTTTGCTAAATATAGGCTACAGTAACCATGGAAGTGTAGTACAGTACACTAAAATGAGTTATGTTTTATGTTATGGCTAAATGTAAGTCTTAACTCTTAACTTAACTCAAGGGTTTGCTGCACATACTCTATGTATCATCCCTCTCCATTTGTCTTTATGAGTCTTTGGATCACACCACAAAATTGATTGTTGTCATACACTGTCAGACTGACAGACAAACAGAAAACCTTGCTGGTTTAAATGGGGTCATCACTATGTTCCCCGGGTCCTATGTTCCCCGGTCCCATACAAAGCGGGGAACATAGGTACATAGGTTAAACGGTACACTCCCGTTTAAATAGTTGTCATGTCTAGTAAATGCAACTTGTGTTTGACCTAAGCACCTGCCCGGACTTGAATCTGCGACTTGCAGCACCTCGGATTGAGAGGTCAGCGTGTTATGGCCACCTTACACCAAACAGCCGTGGCCTACTGGTTAGCACTTCGGACTTGTAACCGGAGGGTTGCCGGTTCGAACCCCGACCAGTAGGCACAGCTAAAGTGCCCTTGAGCAAGGCACCTAACCCCTCACTGCTCCCCGAGCACCGCTGTTGTTGCAGGCAGCTCACTGCGCCGGGATTAGTGTGTGCTTCACCTCACTGTGTTTTTCACTAATTCACGGATTCAGATAAATGCAGACCAAATTTCCCTCATGGGATCAAAAGAGTATATATACTTACTATACAATTTTGACAAGATTTGGACAATTTTGACAAGATTCTTGAAAGATTGTAGTCTTTTAACTAATGCACAGTGAGTGCCCACTATTGCCAGAGATACAAAGTATCTGAGACAAGGAAAGTACAGACAGTGGGCACTAATAGAGCTGGGTAGGATTGGCTTGATTTTCTGTTACCACCGTTCACAGCTACCACCGTGACGGACAGCTGTACTGTATGAACCGCACCGCGGAGCCGTCTGCGGCCTGCTATTAGCGCTAAAGCTGAGGCGATGGCTGCTGCGCTGAGCTGGGCGGTTGGAGGGAAACCACGAGAGGAGTTAGAGCTTGGTTTTGGCGGCAGAGCTCGGTGGCAGCTCCTTCCGCTCCCTCGCTTTGAGAATCCCTAATCCTCCATACTGAAGCCTGCTGGTCCAGGGATGTAGCATCGCTTTCCCGGCCTGGCACAGGGTCAAACACAGAGACTGAGGAGCATGATTGGCAAGCCTTATTTGATACATCCTTTTTTTTTATCTTCCCTATTCATTTCTATGTAACATATGTGTGTCAAAGCCTCTGTGTGCTCTCTGCTGGTTGTTTTGCAACTAGCATTACAATTCCAAATTCATTCGTTTCATTCACATTCATACCTTCAAGCACCTTTTGACTCATCGTCCAGGTCATTAATATTCTTTTCCAAATTCGGGGTAGCATACATTAATACGTAATCACTTATCCCAAGTTGAGTGATGAATTGAACAGGTAGAGAACAAAATGAACAAACTGGTGGTGGACCAGGCCTGTCACTAATAGTGTCGGTGAGAGAGCCAAGCTCATAGCTGATGAGCTACGATGCCAGAGCAGGAGCAAGAAAGCCAAACGCACACTCTGAAGGTCACTGACTAGTGAGAAACGGTGGAAACAGCTCTGTACTGAGAAAGAGGTGAGGAGTGAGAGAGACAGAGAGAGAGATAGAGAGAGAGAATGATGGCCTTCCTCTGGGGTTCTCTACTTCTTTCTCTTTTCTCTTTCTCTCCTCTCCAGGATCATGCATGTATGCATACAGAGTCCACACCAAGGCGCACGCCTCCAGCAAGGGGCGTGATGATGGCTTCCCCCGCCCTGCTAGGGGCTGCTGTGCTGTGTGAGACGAGAGGCTCCAGTATACCTGAAAAGGTCAGATGGCTCCATGTGAAGTGCACTCGGGCATAAATGCAACTAGATGCCCTTTTTGCTACTTATTGCAATTTCATCTGAGAATAGGTCATATTAAACAAGGCTACAACACAGAGGCTAGGCTATGTCTTCAGTCCATGGCCACTGAATTTCTATAAAGGTCTGTTGGTATATATATATATATATATTACAGGACCTCTGTTTCTAGAGGAAAACCCTGATCTGGCAATGAGAGTTCACATTTCCAACAAAGTACAAACTTTGTGGCTTATCAAAGGGGGTTCTTGTGTGATGGGATATAAGCTCAGGCTGTGGCATTTTATTTCCTGCCGTGACTCTTTGTGTCAGCAAATGTGGCGTTCTATATTTCAGGCGGACATAATAATGGTCATGAAAAATGATGGCCTGCACACAACAAAACATTTCCTGCTCCGAGAATTATGGTAAGCCTTTGCTCCGCCGAGAGAACACAGTATTGTGCGTCAGCACGCTATTATCAGACGCGGCTGCCCCTATAGCCGCTGTCTGTGTGCTTACTCGTCTCCCAGCAGACCAGTGAACCCTGGACAAGACCATGTTGTAGCAAACCCAACACATTTGCCGACAGAAGCCATGATTCATTGGGTCCAAGAGTGTTGTAAATGGACAGTCGATTGAAGCTAGCTTGCCAGTGTTCTACCAATAAGTGTTTTAGGGGAAAAAATGGTAGAGAGAGAGAGAAAGAGAGGACATTCAATCCCCCCTCCACACACACACACACACACACACACACACACACACACACACACACACACATCTCTGTGGTACACCCACCACCACCACCTCTTTCCTCGTGAATCATTGGCCCTTTGAATACCTAATGAATCTGATTTATTCAGGTCTAACGACACAGGTCTCGAGCGAGGGACCTAAAGGGAGAAAGAAGGAAGAAGAGTGAAAAACAGTGAAGTGAGAGGAAGAGAGAGAGACGACCTGCGCTGGGCTTATCACCACGGAGAACAATGTGGGAGAGAGGGACCCACGGGACTCACTCACAGAGTCACACATCACAGAGGGTTCACTGAATAGAAAATAACTAAAAGTCAAACAAATCTGTCAAGAAAAAAAACCTTTCATCCTGGCCCATTTTGGTGGCCCATACGCATGTGAACCAAAGAACTGCACGTGCATGTGCATGCGCACGCGCGCGCGTGTGTGTGTGTGTGTGTGTGTGTGTGTGTGTGTGTGTGTGAGTGTGTGTGTGTGTGTGTGTGTGTGTGTGTGTGGAAATAATATGAGAGCAAATGAAAACAATGTGTGAGTCAAGTGAAAGATCGTATGCTCATCCTGGGAGTAGGTCTCATATGGATCGAAGGGAAGAGAGAGAGAGAGAGAGAGAGAGACCGATAAAGAGAGAATGAGTGAGAGAGAGAGAGAGAGAACAGGAAATGAGGATCCGCCTGTAATGAGCGGTGTTTGGCACACTGTTTTGAAACCTTGTGCGACGCCAGCCACCTCCTTGTCAACTCGGCATCGATTCTGTCATCGATTTGGTTTTGCGGGCGAAGTAATTAAAGAGTCTCAGACACATCCTCCGTCAGATATCAAAACAGTACCATTTGGGTACACAAGCGTTCATTATGTTTATAGCCAATGCCATGACGAAGTAAAGATGTAGACCAAAAGGACTTTTGTTCAAGAGAAATATTTATGTTTGGCACAAAGTAGTAGCCATAGATAGATAGATAGATAGATACTTTATTGATCCCCAGGGGAAATTCAAGAATGAGCCATGACCATATGCTCAAAATAGATGGAACACAGAACATGAACACAGCACATATTGACCATTGCACAATACACTCAAAGGAGATGTAAATATGTAAGAAGTGGGAATCAGAATCAGTGACAAAGGGCACCTATTTGCTCACTTTCATATTATGATCACTTTATGGTTAAGGTCACTTTATAGTTTAAAGGTAGTCTGTTTTTCTTTTCATTTGTTCTGTAATTGGGGAAACTAGTAGATAATCTAGGACAGTCCAAATGTAAATATAAACATTATTAATGACTTTTTCCATTTAAAGCATTGCTGTTGTGTGTTTGCCTTGTTCAAACTTGAATAATAACTTCAATAAAAACAAAAAAAACAATTATTTTATGACTTCAGTGACCACAACGCTACCTAAGCCTCATATTGACGTCTATGGCAAGAATGATGAGAACCAGGATGGTCCTACTACAGACCTGCTGTCATCAGACCTAAGTGTCCCAGCCTCTGAAACGTCTCATGCATGTATCCTAGAACAACTCTGTATGTGTTCCCTTGCAATCTTTCCTTTGGCTGACACGAGCAAGTACTTAAAAAGGCACTTAGAAAAAGTGCACAAGGAGTGTCAATACACCCTCACACTGATCATCCTCCCCGTAATCCCCTTGATCAACAAATAAGCTGACATCTCTGGGCCGTCAAAGCACACTGCGATGTGTTTTCGATGCGATGGCGATGGTGCCGGAGGCTCAACGCTACATACATACAGTACGTGGAGAGCATTTGGAGGAGGAAAACACAGACCCTGAGTTATTAGTGTCAGCCAGTGCCAGGCGAGCGGGCCATGTTGTCGGAGCTCCTCAAGTGGCCAGCCAGACGGACGTGTGTGTGTGTAGGGGGGTTTACAGACATCCCGCTGGGTCAATGCGGCTCGGGTCTGACCGGGTTTGGAGGAGCGCCAGTCAGCCAGGGCAAAGGCGGCGGTACGGCCCTCGTTAGGGGCGCCCGGGTGCGTCTGGAGGCTCCACGCTCATCACGACACGGCCCCACCCAGCGGGCGCTGGCACAAGGCAGCCGTTTAGACGGCAGAGTCGAGGAGAGGGTGATGTGTGTGTGTGTGGGGGGGGGGGTTGGGGGGGAGAATCTAAGGCAACTGCACCTCTCTCTCTCTCTCTCTCTCTCTAACATCTCGCACTGACAGAGGTTGTTCTCAATAACTCAATTTCCAGCACAGCGCATCGACTCCTTATTCCCCTGGTGGCCGCACGCCTTAAACCAGCAGATACACACACACACACACACACACACACACACACACACACACACAAATACACGTGGAGAAGACAAACTGTGTTTACACAAGAGTGCTGTCTGACTGCATATTCATAAGCCCTACGGCAGGCTGGGTGCGTGCGTAGGTTAGTCAGAGAATGTGGAGGTTAAGCTTTAAACTCTTCATGGAACCATCCAGTAAATGCATCCATCGCATTATGATGATCAATTTATGCACACTTAATGCTAATGTGAAAACTAATGTCAACAAATTGCTGTAGTTGCTATGATTGTCTATTAAAGTGATTTGCTGCAGCTTGCATAGCCTGTTCAGCTGCATATGTGATGTTGCTTCAGGAGTGCCGTTTAAATGGATTTACACTGAGGGCTGGGGCCCACGACAATATGACTGCAGGACAGCTTCAAAATGTTAATTTCCATCCAAAGCAGGCTTTGAACAGGCCTGAGTGCGGTATGGGGAAAAAAACAAACCTAAACTTTGTTCGTGAGCGGATTACATAAATTTCATTGAAATATTAAAATTCATTTGATGTAACAACACAAATCCATCTGTTACAATTGTCATATTGGTATGTAGTGCAAATGCAATAGCTAGGGCAGTGTGTGTGTCCATCAAGGACCCCATTACCATTTCTATTCATGGCCCCGTCACTTTTTAATGAGTACAAAATACAATCATCAACTCTAGACAAAGGTCAAAGCCAAAACGGGCAGCAGCGCGCAAAATACCAAATCCAGACGGGATTCAAAGACGGGCAGGAGGAGGGGATGCAGAGAGGAAGAGAAGAAGAATGAGTGGAAGAGGAGGAAGAGGGAGATGGAGGAGGAGGATGAGGATGAGGAAGAGGGTAAAAAAGCAACAACAAAAGACCCTGGGTCCTCAAAGGACTGCCAAATGGAGGACTTCCTCTACAAGGTCCTCTCCTCTGCCCGCGTCTCAGGAGAGGGAGATTTAATGGCTCGGGGCACTCAGCAGTGGCACCAGATGGAGGACCAGTTGGCACCAGTTCTCATTACCAGAGAGAGAGAGAGAGAGAGAGAGAGAGAGGTGGGGTAGGGTGGCGCGCCACTGCCCTTGCCTCATACCACCACCTGTCTGGCATTGTGCTGCGCTCGCTCGGTGGTATGCCCAGGCACCTGGGCACTCGCTATTACATGCCATCATCAAGGTTCAGGACGGGGCGTGTCCTGGCCCTCCTTCGTCGTTCGTGTGATCGTTGGAGAGCGAAGCGGCCAGGTGGTAACATATGCTTTCACCTTTCAACGGCTCATCCTCCTTTATCCCATGTTTTCTTTTTTTTTTGCCTTTTGTTGTGTGTGTGTGTGGAGGAGGGGGGGTGGTGGTTATGTGCTGTTGGATATGATTTGTATCGAGTCTTTGAACTCAGTAGGCTAGTTTCCCAGGGAGAGATTAAGCCTAGCCCTTTTTGGACTGATTTGAATTTTTCTACCCCTGCCCTCCCCGAAAAAGGGAAAAAAAGATGATGATCTCCTTTCACTGCGTTATCATCCAAGACTGGGGTTAATCCTTGCCTCGGATGCAAGTCCAGTATCAATCATTTCCTGTTTTGCATTCCATTGTGTCACACTGAAACAGAATAGGCTGGCTTGCCTGAAGGTGAGCTCAACCCCCTTTTGTTGCAACTCTGAAATGCCTCAAAAAGCCTAAATAACTCCCTAAATAATTCCAACTATTCCAAAGATAGTGGCAAGACAGTCCTTCACAGGTGACAATACCAATCTGTGTCGTCCCCTGACATTGGCTCCCATCCCTGGGGACAGGCTGCCCACCTGAAAGCATTTATTTGGCCTGAAAGTGCGGCTGACCAACCCAATCATGTGCAGAGGTGGCTGACAGTGATTCAAATGCCCTGGAACTGGGAACGACACGGGCAGGAGAGGTGGGCAAACGAGCTGCAAATATGCATGAGAGAAAGAGCACTGCTCTCCCTCCGCATCTCTGTCGCCCCCCTCTCTCTCTCTATTTCTTCCTCTCTCTCTCTCTCTGGATCTGTCCCTTTTACTGTTTCTCATTCTCTCCTTCGCAGACAGCTGAGTCCAGTTGTTTGGCTCCTGCCTCAAATGGAATCTGCAGTGTATAAAGAGCTGACAGTGCCAGTCTAGCCTTTTATAATTATCTGCCCATTTTGTTCAATAAACAGTTCTGGAGTCAAGCCATCCATCCAGTACCCCCCCCTCTCTCTCTCTCACTCTACCTCTATCTGCCTGTCTTCTCTTTGTTTCCTTCCATCTCTCTCTCATTCTGTTTGTTTCTCTCTCCGTCTCCATTTCTCATATCGTTCAAGAAACAGTCTATGCTTTCTTCTCTCTCTCTCTTCCTCTCTCTCTATCTCACTCTCTCTCTCTCTCTCGATCCTCCACAGTCATTCCACCTAATCTTTTATTATTGACTTCCTTCGTGTACGCCCTCGTATAATTTACATTTTCATAAGTCGTCGCCTGGTCATGCAGGCATCCGAGCAGGCCACGGCATCAGCTGGTCAAACAGAGTGTGGACGCCCTCGATATTGACAACATCTCAATCGGAAGCCTCCAGAGAAAAAAACCCCCCCGCTTTGGCTTCTGCACAGTAACAAGAGAATCTCCTAAGCCATTTGAGCTGGTAAGCACTTAATGTTCTCTAACACCCCCTTCCCACCCCCCACCCCCTTTCCCCCACTACCTCAGCTATCACCATCCTGTTCGCTAACATGATGCATTCAGCAGTTGCACTGAGATGCTCATTGGAACAAACAAGCCCCCGGAATGGCTGCAATCCAGTAGCCTTTTCCCAGAGACTGCTGACTGTCGGCGGCGCATCCCATAACGTGCATACCTTTAGTCTCTGGTTATTACAGCGGGCACTGCCTGACGCCGTGTGCCGAGATAGCACAAACGCCGAGCATCCATCATCGGTAATCTGTCGCTCCTTTGCCCAGATTCGAGGAGATATCCCCAGCCAAGAACAAACAGCTCATCTGTCACTGAAGCGCCCATCTCACTAAAGCGCTCTGGCTTGCACTCCACCATTATCATCGCCTTGGATGAAAGTGTTGGGGAATCATGGCGGGGGTAGGGAGGAGGAGGGGGGTAGGGGGGTGGACAAGGGGTCTGGGGGGGGGGGGGGGGTGACTACAGCGCCGAATTAAACTGTGCCATGGAAATACATCAGCTCAAACTGCTGGTGATAAGACACAGAGGATAAACAAGTGGGGATGATTATCACCCAAAACATATGCGGCGCTCCAACACAAACACACACGCGCACACACACACACACAAACACCGATGAGACACACAGACATACACACAAACAAGCACACATACACACACACTAACACACACACACATACACAATCGTTAAAAGTCCCTCGAGCATCTCTTCCTATAAAACTGAAACCAGATAATATTGACAAGATAGATTAACCATCCTATCAAACCGCTTTTAAAGACGTATACTAGACACTTCCGTATCTGGTGCAGACAGAGGAAAAGTAAGAATTTTTAAGATAAAGTTCACAAATGTAGTGGCAGAAGAGTCCTGGACACCCTCTCTGATTTGTGAGAATGGCATTCAAGTCCAGACATAATCAGGACATGGCATCCATTACACGTGTGATGATAGAGTCACCAACAGCAGGCCGTCTCCACAGGCGCTGTTAACATGACTTGTATGGAAAAGGACAGATCAAACTCTGACATACAGTGGCTGGTGTGAGCAACACCCTGACTTGTAAAGGCAAAGCTGTGGGCTTGTGAATGCCCTGGCAGGAGCTTATGACATTCATGAGGCGGCAGCTGAAAACACGTCAGATATACAAACACACAGACCAGCAACACAAAAAAGAGGAAAATACGAAGAGAGAGAGAGAGAGAGAGAGAGATAGAGTGAGAAAGGGGAAAAAGAACACATTTGGTGGCATGGAGATTGTTGCCATGGCAAACAGCTCACTACTTTGTGGACCAAAGGTCAACATTAATACTGACATTGCAGCAGAAAAAAGGCAGGAGATTGGTGCTTGGCCAGTGTTATTACCCAGGTAGCCTTGATTTCTAGATGACAAATCCAAAGTCTCATGTAATCCTTTTCAGCGAGATCAGCTCGGATTTGGGGAATATGACCTAAATGGCCCCGGCAGCTATGTCAGTCACTCTTAATGGCCAGTCTCACTGTTGAGCCGGCCCCTTGGGTTATCAAAAAGCCAGTAGGGCAGAACTGGCTCGCAAAACTGAACAGCATTACCCATGACTCGCGGACAGCCCTGATATCGTATGGCCGGGAACGCTCTGTGAATGTGTGTGTGAGTGTGTGTGTATGTGTGCTTCACCAAGCAAGGGCACGCAAGCTCTCCACGCGAGTCTGGAGGCGAAGCAGATTATGTCCGATAACAAACAAATTGCTTATGCCTCCTTGGGCTAACTGCCATCTCCATGAGGACACAGTGGGACGAGTTTCTCACTGACACTGAACATACTTCAGCCATTATGCTGAAGGGGGAAAACAATGACAGTGGCAAAATGTTATCAGTAAATACCGACTGCTAGGAATGCCTATTAGCAATAAGACACTCTCCTCTATCTGATTCTGGTAGACCAAAATTGGACGGAAATAAAAAAAAATATACTGTACAGAACATAAATGCATACTTTTCCCCAGCACTTTCAGAGATCACAGCCAAGTAAATGTAACCTAATTGGCAAATTCACATGAATTCAAAAGGTAAAAAGCCTTTAAAAAAAAAAAGAACATTCCATTCACATCCAGGTCATTCGGTTTCTAGAATAGATGCTATTCTTAAATTGTAGCTGTCAACTGTCAAAATGACCTTAAAAATGGATGAAATCATATTTAAAAGACATTCTATTTGTTTCTCTCTACTCTGCTACTACTTTTCTGCCCCCTCCTCTCTCTCTCTCTCTCTCTCTCTCTCTCTCTCTCTCTCTCTCTCTCTCTCTCTCTCTCCTTCTCCTGCCCATCTGCCTTGTCTTTTTTCCCTCTCTCTTTTTCCATTTACCGTCTCCACTACTCTCTTACTTCCTCTCCCTCTCCCTCTCCCTTTCCCTCTCTCTCCCTCTCTCCCTCTCCCTCTCTCTCTCTCTCCCTCTCTCTCTCTCTCCCTCTTCCTCTCCCTCTCCCTCTCCCTCTCTCTCTCTCTCCCTCTTCCTCTCCCTCTCCCTCTCCCTCTCCCTCTCTCTCCCTGTCTCTCTCCCTCTCCCTCTCTCCCTCTGCCTCCACTCTTATAGAGTGAAAGCTGAACTGTCCTGCACACTGCGCTCTGTGCTTGGATGGACGTGTGTGGAGCGTAATTACATGTCATTTCCTGCTGAAATGTTCTGCATTAACCTGAGCGAGACGGCGCACCTGAGGCCGCACTGCCCCCGGAGGTTCTTGCGGCAGCGCTCCGCTGACCACGGTCTAAACGAAGCACCCAGGCCCAGTCCCTCTCCGAGATATATTTGGACGAGAGCTGAAGCCCACACAAGTTCCAGCTCTGCACACACACGCGCACACACACACACACACACACACACACACACACACACACACACACACACACACACACACACACACACACACACACACACTCACACACACGCAGGCACACACTTACACGGGCCCACATTCACACTCATGCAGGCACACACTAACACGGGCCCACACGTACACGGACACACACACACACACACACACACACACACAAACACACAGGCAAACACACATACACGCACTCACTCTCACACACACACACACACACACACGCACACACACACGAGGGCTTGCATAACACCGCTTATCTCACACTTCTGCTTCACACAGAGCTTTAAGCCGTTAAGAGTGTCTGACAAGTACATGAGTTAAGCGGACAGTTCCTGCACTTAACAATAACTACATGGTGCAGACATGTTAATGTCTATCAAAAAGCCTTTGTGCTGCTTCGCTGTGCCTGT
The DNA here is from genome assembly GCF_018492685.1 of Alosa sapidissima. Taxonomy (NCBI): domain Eukaryota; kingdom Metazoa; phylum Chordata; class Actinopteri; order Clupeiformes; family Clupeidae; genus Alosa; species Alosa sapidissima. The sequence continues at coordinate 14,823,337 of NC_055971.1, read as the reverse complement.
TCTGTGCATGTATTAGTCCATGGGTTCCTTTAACGTAACGTCAGTCCACTTGAAGCGTTTTATCGACTGCGATCCATTCCGTAGTACAAGATTATGCTGTGATGCATGTGCGCATCTCCTCTGCTTTGAACGATCTATCAGGCCAGAAGGGTTAATCACATGCATCTTAATGGAGCCGTGTGATAAAAAAAACTTGAAATAACTTATATGAATAATTTGGGTTTTGCCACTTTAAATACAGGCGTCCATTTATCTGATGCAAAACATATTGCGAGTCAACGGGGAGGGGTGGCATGATGCTCGGAGACAATGACACTATCAATCACGTCCCGGCATCAAATTCTGGCTGTTTCTTGAAGATAAACGATAGCTACGACTGAGCAGAACCATTTAGTGAGAAAAACAATGAAATGAGCTTCAGATTCCCCCTCTAAAACAAATCTCAACTGCAACGCATGCTCCCCTGCGATAAAGCTCATCAATATGGGGGAATGAAAAAGTGTGTTTTCTTTAAGGAGGTAGTTGGTCTATCATTCGCCGCCATACTACACTGTGGAACATGTACAAACATATCTCGATGACATAAACCACAGTGTTGCTTGCGTTGCATTGCAAATGAGAATGCTGAAGAAAATGAAGATGTAATATGAGACATTATGGTATGGTATGGTGATTTTCAATTCACTAAAAATACGTTGCCCCTTGGGGTATCTTGGTTTACTTTCCGAAACAAACCCTCGCCAGCCCAAGAGAGAGAGGGACATCTTTTTCTTCCAATTACGAGCATGTATCACGGGAATGCAACTGCTATTAACCACAACAATGGATGGATCTCTTGCCTAAAGGCCTTTGCGACCAGACAAATGAAAAGCAATAAGACTACTGAACGGAGTGTTTTCATATTCCAGAGGTGACTGTGGTAAAAAAGAAATGGTATTGAGAAAATGTGTGTGTGTGTGTGTGTGTGTGTGTGTGTGTGTGTGTGTGTGTGTATGTGTGTGTGTGTGTGTGAAAGAGAGAGAGAGGGAAAAGAGAAAGGGAAAGAGAGAGAAAGACAGAGAGAGAGAGAGAGAGAGAGAGAGAGAGGGAGAGAGAGAAGGAAAGCGTGCAAGAGAGAAACCTAAATTGGCTGCATTTGTTTATGATCAATCAAACTAATAGGTCTCACTGGGCTTGTTGTTTACCGTGGACTTATTTCCCTTGATTCAATCATGCATTCATTGTTTTTGTCTCCACTGTCAGAGAGGAAATATAACTCTTAGCTGGTGGCTCCACCAGTGCAGTCAGAATTTTCAAGTCAACAACTTCAACTGGCTGCTTTGGGGTTTTTCACAGCAACATATTTTCTCTTTAAAGCCCCATCTCCTGTCACTTACCCCTCCACTCACAGTACAACATGCAATTTGCAGCCGTCCAAAATGATATCCATGACAGCCTCTGTGATTGTTCCCTCATAGACTAACAATCATCAGATTTGCTCATGATACATCGAGACAGAGACAAAACAAGGCCTTCAGCTTCAGCAGACCTTGTCAACCGAACTTTTCCAGATGCACAAAGCAACTAAGCTGCTGTAACTAAGCAATGGCAGCTGTACTTCATGGTTAATTTCTACTGTTTTTCTACTACTGTTTACTGTACACACAGAGGGGGTTAGTCGGTAACATTACACGGTAAAGGTACATGAATTGTCATGAATTCATGCATGACTATATGTATTACTTCATTCCTTAATATCTCATGAATCATCAGGAATTGAGTTTGTGACCTCATGCATGAACAACAAATCAACTAAAGGATTAGGTACAGTGGGTACACAACACAACATTATACATTATGATTTATTAAGCATGATTATGATTTCATCATTTTTTTTCTGCCAAGATTCCATGAGTAGTGATGACATTATTCACCATACCTAGAGATTGACATGGGGTACTTTCCAGAAGATCATCTCTCAATGCAAATCAAACCAGCCTATTACTGTAGGCTAACTGAAATAAAACCATGCCAATCTCTAGGTATGACTGCCTCTATGGGAATTTAACATAGGGGTGTGTATACAGTACTTATGCCCCCTGTATTTTAAGGAAGAACATTTATTTATTTAGGATACATTATTCATTCACAAAGAAAATTGGTGTCCCTAAAGGTTGGGGTTTTCTTCATTTCTTAAGAATCATTAAGATCAATTTCCAAAAGATGTTTTTTTTATTCCTCTCTATAATCAATTTTAGCATGGGTGTGTAAACTTATGAGCACAACTGTACAAGTGTAGAAAATCATGATCTCCTACCCCTCTCCTTTGACCATCAGCAAAATAACCATGGAAAATCACCATAAAAAGAGGAACCATCTTTTTTTCTTTCAAAAAAGACTGCTTCATTGTTCTTCGATGTATAATGCATGAGGCTTCATATACCATAGCCATGCGACCCATTTATTCTCACCATGGCAATTTAAAGGGTTACGGCCATGGCGGAGGTATCAATTATGGGCCAGTAGGGAGTGCTTGAGCAGGGACACAGCTTCCGCCCGAGATAAGTGACGTCTCGGGCACAGCCCTCCGTCAGGCGCCCTGGTCATGATGGACAGAGTGTCTCCTCTCCCCGCACAGAGATTGATTGCCTGGAGTGGGGCTGTCCATGGAGATTAAGCAACATGGCTTGTCTAAGACACACGGGCGCGTGCGGAATGACCCTCCCCACACCAGCAGCACCACGTGCACTAAGTTACACACACACACACACACACACACACACACACACACACACACACACACACACACTGTGCTGACCAGAGGCATGAACCTTTTTTGTTTGTACTGTGTTTTTGTCTGTGTCTATTTCTATGTCTATGTGCTTAGTTTCAGTTTTACACACTTTGGCATATACATGGCACCAAATAAGTGTAGGAGTATACGTTTGCTTGCACCAGCACATTGGCATAATGATCCTATTCGTAACATATCCCCCTGAAGGGACATTTGCCACAGAGTCTGGGACAAAAAACTCTCAGTAAGCTTGCACTAGACAATAATAAAAAGGATGCATGTGGAACTATTTAAGGGGGAAAGGTTTCTTAAGAGAGCCAGACAAAGGTCCTGCTAAAGCAAAATGAGCATTTTTTCCCCTTCAAGACGCCATGCAAGGCTGTGAATTTAGTGAGTTTACTGTTCATTACTTAGAGAGAGAAAACAAGCAGTATTTGAATAGAGAGCCTTTTAGGTGTTTGTTCTCTTTCATGCCCACCAAACAATGGCTGGGTGCTGTTTCTTCGCTGTTTTGTTTGGCTGTTAAACAACACCGGGGCCGCCTCTGTAACCAGCACCCTTGGCCCCAAGCAGATGGTTTCCCTATAAAATGCCTGTTTTAACGGGGGTAGTAATGTAGGGGGTGGAGGTGGACAGGGGCTGGTGGGGTGGTTGGAGCGTCATTGGACAGCCACCTCCGAGACAGACACTGGCTTCTTCCCGTTCCGCTCATCACACCTGACACAGGAGATTAAGCCTACTCCGCCGCCGATATTCAGCCCGCTGTTTACCACGGGAGCTGGGTCAATTTCCCCTTTGTCGCTGTCTCTCTCTCTCTCTCTCTCTCTCTCTCTCTCTCTCTCTGTCTCTCTCTCTCTCTCTCTGTGTCTCTCTCTCTCTCTTTTTCCCACGTGGGCAATCTTAAATAGCCATTGCCTCCTCACTTTTCAATGTCATCCACGAGAGGGCCGTAAATGCTTGGGACGAGGCTTCCTGCTGACCTCTTCACTTAGGCAGATAATGTTTCATTTATCCTTCATATCCAATATAGATGACCTCTGAGCAAAGGGGGGCCACAGCCTGCATAGGTAATCTGAATTATGGACGCCATAGCCATAGCCATCGCCATCGCAAGGTGAGCCTTCGGGGAGCTGTCTGTCTGTGAAAGATCAATGTCTCACGCCAGGAGAACATAACGAGACACACGAGCACAGGGAAACAATGGCTCAGAAATGCAGAGGCAGTGAGAGATGCTATGACAGCCCAGTCAATAGTCAATGGATTAGGTTTAAAATAGCCTTCTGTAAGGATGCTGCAATGCGTTCAAAATGACTATTGGTGGACAGGCACGCTGCCAAAGATTTATCTAGGCAATTTGATGATGGCAATTTTAGTCTATTTGTGAAGATACAGTGCACAAGCTAGGCAAACACTTGGACCTTATAACTGAGTGACTAGTGTAGCATCTAACCATGAAGCAACATAGCCTATACTGGAAGGCTGACTGAGTGTTCAGTAATATTTTAGCTAAGTGATCATAAGCCTATGATGGGAATGGTAGACCTGCCTTCTGAAACATTTGATTGTCAGTCCAAAACAATAAGCAGGACTAAGTGAATGTTCTTGGTTAGTGTCCATGGGGTGAAAGGGAGAATCTAGTCAGAGATGCGTGTTAAAGGATTATAAGGAGCTCTGCTGGGGCAACCACCCTCTGCCTTGTGTTAGGTGGTGCTGTGCCTCCACCTCATGCATAACAATCCTATAACCCACACCTTTTTTGTGGATTATCCTTACATAATGCATGCAAAATATGCGACACAGGCAAAAATTTGTGAGAAAAAAAAATCATGTTAATTCAGAAATGGACACTATCAGGCAAAACAAAAAATGCACATTCCTACACAGGATGCTGTTTCTTCTCCTTCTTCTTCTTCTTCTTCTTCTTTCTCTCAACCCAGTTTCCAAGTGTTCTCCTTTCTGTCCGTTCCATTTGTTACTGCCAATTACCGTACCCCGGGCTACTGGGCGCTCCCATGGCACCCCGACTGGGAGGGTAGGAGGGCAAAGACAAGTGCGTGCCTGCCTGCCCGCCTTGCCAAAAAAGACCACTTCCCTTCTCTCTCTCTCTCTCTCTCTATCCTGCAGAATTTGCAAGCCTGGCAAGGGGCTCGCTCACGCAGCAGCTGAATGGCTTCGCATTCTCCCAGGCGTGTCTACTGGGAATCTCTGAACGAAATCTCCCCCTACCCCCCAGTTTCCCGAAATCCCAGTCAGGGATGAGAAAAACACTGTGTACCCAAACAGTTAAAGGAGAGGTTGCCACTCTGGAGCACCACGGATCAAATTGAGACGTCGGTACGCAGCCAAAATACATCATAAATGTGACTTGCTTCCTATTTTTCCCACAAATGTTTATATATAACATGTGTTGCCTAACCCAGACAGATTTGTAGCACACACATTTCAGTACCTTACGTAAGCTTTGTGTGTGTATGTGTGTGGTATGAAAGAGCACGAAACGTATCGGATGGGAAAAAAGTAGAGCTTATCCAGGATTTCCACTTGAAAAAGTTTCTTTGGGCCGGAAGGCTGTGGGCGATATCGCAGTCTGCCATGTCAGGCCCAGGAAGCATCTCAGACACAGCGCATTATTTGCATCCTCGTAAACACCATTTATCTTACGACGGACTATTGGGCTATTGTTGCAGCAGGAGTAATTAAAAGCGCTGACTAATTGCATTGAATTATTCTAATGATGCTCCGCTCGCATTACAAGCTTTAATTTATTTCCCGTTCATGTGACACCCAATGTTTCTACGTGCCACCTAGGCCACCCCAATATACACACTCGGACACAATAACACACACACACACACACCGACACACGCATCTTTGTATCCAGTCCCTACAAATATGCAGAAAGCACCAATCGTCTTCACCAATCACCAATGCATCTTCACAGATACAGAAAGACACACACACACACACACACACACACACACACACACACACACACACACACACACACACCTCTCTGCGTCCCAACAAACAGACACTCACATCCATAACAATTCCAGAGCATGAACAGACATACACAACACACATGAATCAGACACAACCCAAAACTCGGAGCAATTGTGTTCCAGTGATAAGACTTGGCTTAACCACAGCAATACAAGAAAGCCTGTTGGGGGCATCGCTTGTGCTCAGTTTATTTATCCAACAATATAAAAGCAACCCTGGTCCTCTTCATCTACTTCTCAGTCCTTTGTCAAAGCAGGACAGGATGCTATTCAAACCGATCTGCAGAGGTTTGACCAATCAACCCGGATGAAGTAAGCGAAGGCGCAGTGCCTCGTCCAGGACCAGAGCCGTGTCTGTATTCTGCCTGTTTCACATCAGGGGGGTTCCCTCCGCAGGGCGCTGCACTGGCCGGCCCCGGTTCCGACATACAGAGAGGATTCATAATATCCAATTTGGTCCGACAATAAAACCAGCACAAATAAATCATGTTAGCCCGCTACCCTGTGGAGGAACAGCGCGTGCACCACACACGCACACACATACACGAGAGACACACACACACACACACACACACACACACACACACACACACACACACACACACACACACACACACACACACACACCCACACACACATACACACACACACACACACACACATCAGTGGCTGTCGGGTGAGCCTGTCGAATTGCAGGTCCCAACGGGGATCCCTGGTCTGTGTACTTCATTATACCTCTCTTTTGTTCATTCTTTCTTCATCTCTCCCTCTCTCTCTCTCTTTCTCTGCCTATCTATGTCTCTCTCTCTCAATCTCTCTTACTTTGTCCTTTTCTGTCCCAATCTTTCTCTTCTTCACTTCTCCTTCCCTCTCTCTCTCCTTCCTTCTCTCTCTCATTGTCTCTCCTTCTCTCTCTCATTGCTTCTTTCTTTCTCCCTCTCATTCTCTCACCCTGTAAAAGTGCCAGGACTGCACTTTTGCCATCTAATGTTTTTTTTGTCCCCCACCAACCATTACATCTAACAGAGACTGCCCCAGTTTGCAGCATAGCCATGGATATACAGGGTCTCCCCAGCCCTCCAGTACTCAGAGGGGAATTAACCACAAATTAACTAACTGACTCACTGACGAACTAATAAACTCAATCACTCAGCTAACCTACTAACAAACACACACTGAATAAAATGGCTGCTGCTCAGAGGTATTGAGATAGTGGGTGGCACTGTAGCACTGGGAGGCACTGTCTTTCTGCATATCACTGAATGGAGGAAGGAGAGAGAGAGAGAGAGAGGGAGAGAGAGATAGAGAGAATAAGGGAATTAGACAGAGAGGACAGAGTGGTGAACACACTTTAGAACACTGAAATAACCAACCTATCATGGAAGTCATGGACTCCCATTTAAAGATATTGTGTAACTTTAATTTACACATTTTAAGGATATTTGGCTCAGTTATGAGAACTCTGGGATAAATGAGGGCTTGGGTACCACCTACTACAATGAGATGAAAGAAGTTTCCAAAGGGCCTCTTATTTCAGATAAAAATGAAGATGCTGGTATTAAGGCACTTTATAGAGTTTTGTAGTGAATAAAGATGAAAAGAAAGACAGAAAAAGTAGTCACCAAGAGAGTGAAAGCAGTAAATGGCAAGAGAGAGCTTTCCTTGTAAAATCCATCTAAATATGGCATTTGTGATGGCAGTCATGGGTGCATTGTGTTCCCATAAGCTGGATGCAGACATTTTCACAAGGTACAAGGGAAACATAGGGATTTTATAATAGTAGTCTTACTTAAGTACCAGTACCAAAGAGCCTCTCGCATTCCTATCACATTCACTCCATGTTGCTAAGGCCATTGTGTGCCTCTTATGAGGCACATGTTTATTTCTTTTTAGTACATGGCTGTGGTCCTTGGGGATTTAAAACGCATTGCACTAAATGTACGATTAGAAACGATAGAAACAATTAGAATCATCATTACTTTTGGTTTGGTTCCTCAGGGTAATTGTATACCAGTCCTCTAAGCGCAGGTTATAATCAAGGCCATAGACAGGGAGACACGGTGAAGAACCAACTCAAGAACCTTCTAGAGCTTCAGCTGTTTCTGTAAATTCTCACATACAGTGGGGCACATTCTCTCAAAGACACACACAGTTACGTCATGAAAAGTCTGTCCTTTGACATACAAGCAGTGGTTTCAATAAAAGGACTTTGGTGCTATTCAACCCTATTCAAATACTGAAAAAAGCAATGTCCATCTTAAGGCAAAAGCAAAGCACACTTTAAAAAGTGTTATTTAACCCTACTCATTCACATTATAAAAGCACTATAAAACATTTTTCTATTTAGCCTATTGTGGAAAAGGAAACGGACAAAAGCCACTGCCCAGAGAATAAAATAGAGGTGCCTGACAGAATTGCAAGTACATTATGTCTGCGCTTATACCAAGTAGCTCAGGGTCAAGGATTTGTTGATTTGGACAGGATTTTAATTTCAGAGTTATATGCCACCTCACAGTCCGACCCTTGGCTGTAGCACTCAATATTGCATGGCCTCCCAAATTCACCTCAAACCCACTTCAACAGCACCTATGACACGTATACAGAAAGTATGGAATCGAAAACTTCTACTGTGAAATAATGACAATGTTCTGCAGAGGAATATACACTTAGTTGGCCCAGGAAATAAGTCTATCTTAAGGGAAGTGTCCTTGTGGTTGCAGTCTACATGGTAAATTGTAAGAATCAATTGGTCCTAACATGTCCTGAAAGGATGACCCATGCCCTCAAAACGCAGAGAAGATGTTGCACAAGAGATCATTATTGACATTCAGTTTCACACTTGGCACGTTTCTCTCTTTCTTTTTTCATTCTATTGCACCGCTCTCTATTACAGTACATGTTTAGTTCCGAATTCTACATTTAGTACAGAGTTCTATTGAACTGTTGAACCGTCCGTTGTCCTGACGAGTCCCAAAGGTGTTGAAGAGATCTATGCCACCAGACTGTGCTAGGCTAGCCCTGCTCCACATAGGAGTTCTCTCCTTATAATTGGCAGACTCTTATCTAACAATCTTAACACAATAATGATAGCGAAGGCTACGTATCCGCATGCAACTCTGTCCTAAACCAGGCCCCATTCTGACCCTCAGGATCACTGTGCAGGAATCGGATTAGCTCAGCTCAGCGCCATAGCTATGAATTACAAGCACTTGTGTTAATGATTTTCACACCACTCTTTTTTCTTAAATAAAGAGGGGTGGGGTGCTGTCATATTAATAGCATTCAGCACCACCATATGTCCCTAAAGGGAAGGGATATTCGCCATGTGTATTCTTCTCTGTGATGATTCTGCTGGAGTCTGGGTGGGAAAATGTATGTGTTTGTAAGTGGTTTGTTAATTCAATTATAGTGCACGTTATCTGAATCATTACATTGCGAGTCCCTGCGTCGGCAGCGGCTCTTGCTGGATGTTATGAGCGAAGGCTGATGAGACGTGTAATCATCATCCTGTCCTTTTCCTGTAAGAGAGAGAGAGTGAGGGGGGCGAAAAAAACGCCGCAAAATAAAATGCAAACGCCGCTTCCATTACACCAAGTTCCTTTCGCAAGCCCACCCAGTTTGGAATAAATACCAGGCACGTGTAAATTCCTGAATGGCACAAATAATAAAAAAAACAACAAATGTGCTGATTCAAAGACTTCCACAAAAGATGCATGATAAGCACATTCAGGCAGGAGGAGAATAAAAAGATCAAACTCAAACACTTCCCCTGGATGCATGTGGCCATAAACACACACACACAGACACAGACACAGACACACAAACACACACAGACACAGACACAGACACAGACACACACACACACACACACACACACACACACACACACACACACACATTATGTTTATATTTGTCCATACTTATGCATACAGACAATTACCCTCTCTCTCTCTCTCTCTTTCTCTCTCTATCTCACACACAAACACACACACACTAAGACTTGTTCATCCTATCAGCACACACACAAAGACACCTGCATAATATACAAGTCAAATTATTTAACAAGGAAAGTTTTCTGCTGTTTTGTAAAAGATGTGAGAGAGATTAGGTAAACTGATACATGCCACTCTAAAAATAGTGTTGGCACATTTGAGATCAGTCACCATCCAGGTTCCTTTCAAGATTTAGAGCAACACATATTGAGCCATCTGCATTTTTTATTTATTTTTAAATGGGTCATGGATTCATTTGAGTAGCTGGCCAAAAATATTTCTTCAGTGGATCGTCAGAAGTGTCGTCTTAAAAGCAAAAGACAATGAAGACATAATGTAATCACAGTCAATTTGTGTCAAACATGGCAATCAACTGAAGATTGACATTTTTGTAAACACTATTTTTTCATGCACTTTTGAGATATCAAAACACCCAGTGAGAACAGTCACAGGCCCATATGACATCACATACTGTAGATCTGCATCCCCAACTTTAAAACACAAAACAATGAGAGCATGCTGTTTGGTAGGCTAATGCACTCAGAGCTATAACATTAAGTAAGCACAAAAGAAAACAGAAGGAAACAAAACGAATGTCCATGATGCTAAACACAGTACTTGAAACCTACTGTATAACCCACTGCAAGCACACAGCAGTACACTTAAAACCGAGCAGTGCTAAAAAAAGAATCCCTAAAATACGCTTTTAATCACTAAAAGTCATCAAACTACTTGCCCACTGAAAGTGCTGAGACACTCGCATTGTACAATCTTTCAACTGATGGCACATTTACATTTTAAAGGATTCATTTTTCTCTTTCTTTTTTTGCACTTTCATCTTCTCTCTCGGCCTGTCTCTTTCTTTTTTACCCTTTTTGCCCTGGCCTTTTGGAACCTTTGGGGAACTGCTGATGATATTGCGCCCACTGCCTAGAAGCTCTCGGAAAACTGTCATTTGGAGAAAGTCTGTGAAAAATTGCTCGTTGCCGAGTCAATGAACCCTGTGCATAGAGATCAATGAGCATCAAGAAAGCTGCAGAGTGAAGCCCCTTACAATCGCCCCCCTCACACTCAAATCTGTGCGTTTAAACGGAGAAACCCGTACGAAAAGAAAAAAAAACCCATCTAAGGTCACTGACAGTGCACAGCAATCCACTGTAGGGGTGTACTGAAGACGGCAGTCCCGAATTAAACTGGTCTACTGAAGAATCCCCCCGCCTGATAAGATGACAGTCTTTAAAAAATTGATTATCGTATGTTGCCGTGTTGGGACTGGGGATTAGATAATGAGTGATGGGATTGAAGGCTCGCCGAAAGTCTTTGAAGCTCTCAGAGTCAAACGGAGGTCCATTTAGAATCCTGCTGCTTTTGATGCTTATTATTTGGCAGTGCCAAGCAGCAAGGCACCACGTGGCACAAGCGGGCAGCCACGGAGCGAGAGAGAGAGAGTCTTGCTGTAAGCCATGGCAGGAGGATGGCGTTTTAATGGCGGGGATGCATGCGCGGGCCAGATGTGCTACGGGCACATTGTTTGCATACAGCCGCTGTGAGTCGCTCAGGAGAGAGTGTGGAGGGGAAAATGAACAAGAATAATGAGGTAATTTATCATTCTTTGTCAAACCTGGAGGGTGAGAGACGACAGGAGTTGCCACAATGTGGGGTGCGGGGAGAGGAGAGGGGGGAGAAAAATCAACTTTCCATTTCTATTTTTCGCCGCGGTGATATAAGCCCCTCACCGACACCCCCGAGGCAACGGTTATCATAAGCCGACGCACTGCCATATAGGCGTCCTTGTTTAGCATACGCCGACTGGCAGCCAGTGCGCTGCATGTGGTGGCACCTTTCAAAACCCATCTGGCACACTACCTCCTTCTTCCCGCTAACGAGACGTTACATCTGATACCGTCTCTTCCCACCCTCCATCCCTCTCTCTCTCTTTCTCTCTCTCTCTCTCTCTCTCTCTTTCTCCCTGCCTCCCCTGCAATTTACTTTGTGGCCCTATAGCAGCATGTCTCAAACTTTAAGCTGACAAGCAGATTTTTGCGAAATAGCATCATCCAGAAAATAACCCCACCGGCCAGTAACTGAGATGATAGCGGAAGCCCTTTAGCCCTCACGGGGAGGAGATGATGGCTCTGGTGGTGGAGATGGAGGCAGAGGTGGGGGACACTGGTGGACTGGAGAGAGCGTGGACGTGCTGACGGCTACGTGACAGAACTGCCCTTCAGCTTAGCTCCAGCTTTTTTTTTTTTTTTTTTTTTTTAAGCCCGGCCGCTAATGCGCAGAGTCGACTAGCCGACACACACCACTCTGAGTCTGACTCTCAGCCCCCCCCCCCCCCCCCTCACTCACTCTGCCCGCACGCTCTGCCACTGTGGTGTTGGTGAAACGAGGGAGATAGAGAGAGGGAGAGATAGGGAGAGGGAGAAAGAGATACAGTAGAGTGAGAGAGAGGGACAGAGAGAGAGTGACAGAGAGGGAGAGAGAGATAGAGTGAGAGAGGGAGAGAGATAGAGTGAGAGAGGGAGGGGGGGGCATGCAGACAGGCAGAGGGGGCTGCTGCCAGGTTGAATAATGCTGATTTAATGCATAGGGGAGCAGGAACAACCACACAGCCTAGTGACGGCAGCACCAGAGCTGTCAGGGCGACTTGTCACCGCCTGCTCTGCATTCTGTGAGCCACCAAATACCCTGTTTTTTTAGGCTCCATAAAAACAACCAAACAAGAATGCAAACACACACACACATGCAAGCTTTCTCTCTCTCGCTAACACAGTCACACACACACACACACACACACACACACACACACACACACACACACACACACACACACACACTCTCTCTCTCTTTCTCTCTCTCTCTCTCTCTCACACACACACACACACACACACACACACACACACACACACACACACACATACACACATACACACACACACACACACATACTCTCTCTCTCTCTTTCTCTCTCTCTCTCTCTCTCACACACACACACACACACACACACACATACACACATACACACACACACATACTCTCTCTCTCTCTCTTTCTCTCTCTCTCTCTCTCTCTCACACACACACACACACACACACACACACACACACACACACACACACACACATACAGTACATACATAGACATACCTACAGAGTTTGTACCTTCTCTCGCACTCTTCCTCCTACACACACACATACTGTACATGTGTAACCATACCACACACGCACCATAACACATGCACACACACACACACACACAGAGACAGACCGCATTTCTCATTTCCATAGTGTATTCTGCTTCCCTCGTATCCCCCCCATGCAGGTTTCACAACAGCCATGGATGGCGGGAGTTAATGAATTGAATGCACAGAGCAGCAAACTCTGCATGCAGCCAATTCAGTCAACTCCCTCACTCCCTCCCCACCTCTCCCTCTCTCCCTTCCTCCCTCTCTCCCTTCCTCCCTCTCTCCCTTCCTCCCTCTCCCCTTTCCTCCATCCCCTCCACCCATCCAACCCAAGCCAACCCAACCCAGGGCAGCATCAGCAGCTGAAACATGGCTCCTCGCGCCGCTCACATCTCAGCAGAACCACTGGCAGCTGCTCGAGTCTGCTCACCGCCTCGCCTCAATTTGTCATTTCTTACTCTTTTATTGTGGCGCTGGGTCAATTCTCCTGGTCCCTTCACAATTTTTCATCCTATATATCTTAATCTAGTTTCCTATCCCTAACCGTTGCCCCAGGAATATTGGCTGGCCAGATGCTATCATGAAGTCAATGCTAAAACCAACAGCAGAAGAAAACATTAATTCGTGTCTCCAATATTATGTCTCATCACAAATAGTGCCTCTGGTGTGCCGCCGTGGGCTTCCAGCACATCACAGTTCCACTCATAATGTGGTTAAACAAAGGAGGTGCTTCACCTTGACTGGGAAGCCATGTGAGGATGCAATGTTTACTTACTGCTAAATCTAATTACTTTGCATAGAGATAGAGAAACTCTATCTAAAAGAGATCAATATATTATGTGTTTAATAAGACAGAATGTTAGCACTGAGGAAGGTCTGTCACCAAAGGATTTGCAGTAATTTCTTTTGCACTTTTCATTTTTATAGTTATTGCATTTGTTTTGTGCACTTCTAAATATAACTTTTGAATTATTTCAGTTAGCCTTTAAGGTTGTGCAACATACATTGGCTTTGAGTCATGTTCAATATGTAATTAACAAAATACTATAGATAATATCTGCAATGTGCAGAGCTGAGAATACATGAAAGAAGTGCAATTCAGATTATGGATAAATCATTACATAATTCATAGTTAAGTTATTCTGAAATAATTTATTCATAAACACACATGCATTATTATCTTATTCACATGTTATGAATGTGCTATAAAGTCTATATGCCGATAGACTACACTTTCCTGCTATCCGTTAGCTTTGGTTACAGTTATGTCTGCTGGCAAAGCTTCTTCTGTTGAATAAGTGTCAAACCAGTGACCATTAGGGACCGCACAGCGGGCCTTCATATGACACCAGTGCCTCCCTGCTCCTACTGTGATAATGCTCTTCTCCCAGTGGAGGCCATCCTCTCAACTGGTGTGTATGACAGCCAGGACAAGATCGAGTTCATCTGTAGCATATGTTTTTGCTCACACACACACACACACACACACACACACACACACACACTGAAACTACACACTATTCACATTCATCTTTTGTAGATAAACAAGTGAGTCATTGGGTCAGTCCTGAGCATGTTAACGACCTTAAGTGGAAGTCAGACTTGATCTGCATGTCACAGTTCATCAGAACCAAGATCATTATCTTCCCAGGACTGGTACCATGGTAACTGAAGTGGCATAGGTGAGGCGCTCATCGCGCCAGCTAAAATCATTATCAAGTACTGGAGCATATGATCACATCCTATTTCGCCCGAGGGAAGGTAATTGATTTTGGTATTAGTGGTGGTGGTGGCTCGCTGACTGGCTGGCAATGGTGAAATACAGATTTTTATAATGTACCGGTGAAGTATTTCCAGCAGCACACGTGCAATATCAGCCTTATGAAGGCTGCAGCAAGTGTCAGGAGTGACAGTTTTAGTAAGCGGGCCCAAGGTTGAGAGCTCTGCTTACAGCTCTTTCCCAATCAGCCTCAGTCTTGGCGGGTGTGTGTGTGTGTGTGTGTGTGGGGGGGGGATCATAGGAGGATATGAGGGGTATGGGGGGGGGGGGGTGTTATGGCACGCTCCTGTGTTGAGCTGACCTTGTTCAAACCACTCCTTTGCCGTTTCCTCCTTAACGCAGACCCCTGCCAGCTCCTGATTCACACCAGTATTAATCTCCCTCCCTCCCTCCCTCCCTCCCTCCCTCCACTGTTTTTCCCCTCATCTTCTTTCTCTTCTCCATCTTCCTGACATCCAACAAGAGCATGCTGGCAAGGGCCAAGGGATAATTAATAATTAAGCAATAATTAAAACTTAGTTAAGTCAACATTTAAAGTCACACACACACGCATGGGAGAACTGGATATTTTCGTCTACATTCAGGCCAGAAGGCTCATTGGGCCCAATGCAACATACAATGACGTAACATGACGTAAACATTTTAAAATGCGTTCCTTCCTGTGGGCTGGACCCACGTTGCAACCATGTATACAGACGACGCGTCTCACAAATGAATTAAGGGCTCTGTTCTAATGCATCGGCAGCGCACAGCCTGTCGGCCCGAGGTGATTCTCTGGTCTGCAGGGGACACTGGGCTGCTTGGTTCGGTGTATTTTAATCAGAGAATGAGAAATACAGTGCTCAAATGACCCCTACCACCCCCAACCTCCACGTCAATCGCCCCGAGCCTCCCACATCTCAACCCAACAGAGCTCCAAGGAAGCCATTGTTACACGTATATGGCCCTATTTGACAAATGACACGTCATCAGTTCACTTAAAAAAGAAAAAGGCATTGACTGTTCTAGGCACAAAAAAATGCATTGTTGTTGAAAACATTCTTGTTGAAGAGCACCTTCTTTCTTTACACCTAAAGCAGATTAGCCAAAGAGCCTATGGAGGATAGAAGCTGAATCTCTCAGCGGCTCTTTTATGGAGAATAACCATACAGCCCTTGAGGGAGCCAAGCTGCATCTCTCTTTTTTGAAGAAGTGCATGGAGTGAACATGGAGGAGGCTTTGCAGCACTAGCAGCACTAGCTATCTCTGCGGCTTCACTTGTGCTGTCTGACTCACAGACTTTAACGCTGAGAGGGAGGGTGAGCCAGAGAGAGAGAGAGAGAGAGGGAGGGAAGGAGATATGGGGGAGAGAGAAAGAGAGAGCAGGGAGAGAGAGAGGGAGTGGGAGAGAGAGAGAAAGAGATAGGAAGAAAGAAGGAGATATGGAGGAAGGGAGGAGGAGAGTAGGGGGTGAGAAAGAGAGAGAGAGAGAGAGAGAGAGTGAAGGATCTTGGGAGTGAGAGGAACAGGAAGAGAGAGACACAGAGAATGTTTGAGAGAGAGAGACAGAAAGAGAGAGAGACCTTCCTGCTCAAGGCAAGAATATTAAAAATCCAGGCTGGGTTGTGCCCGCCAGGGGTGTCATCCATCTTTATCGCGTGGGGATCTCAACAGACACAGAGAGCTAATATGGCAGGCGAGGCTTTCTCCCAGACACACGGGGATTAGCTCTCCGTCTACTGAGTGCACTCAATATATATCTAAAAAAATACTGAAATTAGGTACCTTACCTTTCAGGTACTAATAGCGTTGGCCTTGGCGTCACGATGTGGCATGCATGGAAGTGAGCATGGAGATGTTAGCGGAGCACAGGGCTGAGGATGTCTGCTGTGACCTACCTATTGTTAAATGACTTCACACATTTCTTCGTGTATATGGGTAAAGGTGATGAAACCATCTCTCATTAACAGCCCACGATTTTAATTGAAATATCACTACGAGTGGTTTGCTTCCTATGGGGAAGAGGGATGAAGCACTTGCGATCTTAAATGCCAGAAAGGAAATGAGTTCAGATATTCTATCTGTCTCTTCAAAATGCTTCTGAACATTCCCTTTTTATATTCTTTGTCTGTTTTCTTCTCTCTCTTCCTCTTTCTCTCTCTCTGTCTCTCTCTCCCTCTCTCTCTCTCTGTCTCTCTCTCTCTCTCTCTGTGTCTCTCTCTCTTGCTAATTTGAACAATTTCTTACAAAAAACACACAGAGAGAATAAATTATTTGACAAAAAGCTAAAGAGAGGCCTGAGACTCAATTTGTGAGACGTAAGTAGTCTGCAACAAATATTTGCCTCTTTCATGAGATATGAAATGGCCTGGCTGTTTTTTTTATGCAACTGACCTTACCTCAAAACAACACAACAGCCAGCAATCTGCTCATTACATGCTGAAATGGTGATGTGTTATTGTTCATTATTAATGGACCATTACACTTTACAGGGCATTGGCACGCACAAAAAATAAAGATATAAAAGAAAAAACAAATGTTCTCATCCATTAATCCTTAATGGTTGCCTTTTCATCCCGGCAGTGCAGCGTCTCCCAATTACCCTAGCGGTCTCCAAATGGAGGCCTGTGCCGCTTTTTTGTCCCAGGAGCAGGGGGCCGGAGTGGAACCCGGCTCCAAACCGTGGATGGCAGGGACTCTCTCCGCTGCAGGAAGCCGACACAGTTGGCACTTGTCGGGGAAGCTTCCTGCCAACACACGCCTGGCACTTCCCTCGCTCTCAGGGGCGTGAGTACGTTTGAGTCGCTTCATAAACAGATTTCATTATCTTATGCCACCTTCATCCTGACACAATAGAGAGCGAGAATAAGGCATCTGGCGTTTTTTTAATTTTTTTTTTATTCCTTTCGGTCTTTCTTTCTTTTCGTTGTGCCATTTTGGCTCTAAGTAAAGCCATCAGCTCTCTGCTACACCCCCCCCCCCCCCCCCCCCCCTTGTGTGCAGAAACGTTTAATGTATCTTCCGGGCACTTTACAACTTTTTATTCTTAGCGACGAGGCCATGTTTAACTTCCTGGTTTCTTCACAAGAAAAGAAGAAAGAGAAAAAAACCTTTGCTTTCCAGCTGCGATCAACACTGAAATGGGAGGATAAGAAAAGTGGAAGGCATAGAGAAAAAAAGGAGTAGGTGTGGGCTTTTCAGACGAGCCGAGAGTGGCTAAGCCAGGTTCTTTCTTTCTCCCCCTCACCCTCCCCCACCACCACCCCTCACCCTCCCAAACCCCTTTTGGAGAAACAGAAAATTCTCCTTAAATGCAAATTTCAGTGAGTTAGAACATCAACACAAATGCTTTTCTAAATGAAATGTTAAACGAGTTTTGATTACTGTATTTGCAAATAATGTGCGTACAGTGTGCACAGAAAGCCAGGCGCACCCTCCATGTAACAAAAGCAATAGACGTTGGACCGTGCAAACCTCTTATCTCCATGGCTTAAGCACTCATTGCTGTCAGCAAGGAGCCAAAGAAGCTTAGACGGCACTGAAAGCGGAATACTATTAAACAATTTGACTCCCGGATGAAAACACACCGGAGGCATTTTAACCCATCCAAAAGAAGCTAGTCTGACTGATCACGATATTACAGAACTGCGTAAGCTATTTCTTTTTGTTTATTAATTTATTCTTGCGTCTGTGTGAATGTGTCCTTCTGGTTGTTTGTCTTTCTACCATTGTTCAAACGGAACTCTGTCTAAGCTTGTAGGACATGGAGGTCGTAGCACAGAAGGCTCGACACACGGGGGACTGGAGGGGGTGAAAGGCAGGGAGCAGTGGACCATATCTAGCCCACTCCAAAGGTCTCCCCAGCACCCAGCCAAGTGTGTGAGCTCACCGGCACAGACAGGGGTCAGGTGTTAAGTTGTGATGCCACACACACACACACACACACACACACACACAACCTACACACAGACATACAACCCACACACCCACCCTCACACACACACACACACACACACACACACACACACAAACACACACACGTACACACACACACACACAAAAACACACACACGTACACACACACACACACACACACACACACTCACACACACACAGACACACACCCAACATGTGGTGCCTGGAGCTGGGTGGGTTCATACATGATAGATTTTCCCCTCCGTCCGGGCAGCCAGAAGGGAACACTTGCCATCTCGCCACGTGCCCCTACTGTTAATCACCCCCCCCCCCCCCCTCGTAGTGTGTCTGTGTGAGGGAGAGGGCTGTGTGTTCGTGTGTGAGTATGTGTGTGTATGTGTGTGCACATGTGCATCATGTGTATGTATGTCTCTTTCTCTGCCTCTCTCTCTTTGTGTGTGTGTGTGTGTGTGTGTGTGTGTGTGTGTGTGTGTGTGTGTGTGTGTGTGTGTGTGTGTGTGTGTGTGTGCATCGTGTGTGTTTCTAATCTGTGTGTGTAGTGTGTGCAGAGGGGCCGAGTCCCTCTGGGTCATATCTCCTCTGCCTCCCCCGACCTTCCCTATGATGCATTGACAGGCAGGAGGCTATCAATCAATCAGTAAATCAATGGGCAGATCGATACATCAAGCTTTGCCCACTTTCTGCCCACCACTTTCCCATTCTGGGATTGCCTCAAGCATGGAGAGCGTACTCATAGCTCAAGGGCCAGGAGTGAATCAGCCTCCCTCAGGAAAACAAAGGTGGATAGCTTACTGAAGGGAGGATCATAACCTTCAGGAGAGGAGAGAGATGGAAGGAGAATGTGGAGTGTGTGCTGGTGTATTTGTTATGTGTGTGCAAGCGAGTGTGTGTGTGTGTGTGTGTGTGTGTGTGTGTGTGTGTGTGTGTGTGACTGACAGGGCTAGAGGAGAGAGAATGGCTGACAGAAAGAGAGAGAGAGAGAAACAGAGAGAGAGAAAGAGAGAGAGAGAGAAAGAGAATTAAATTCCAGAATCCGTACCTTTAAAAAAAGACGGCGAGATGGAACCTGAATGCAAATAGAGTTCTGTTTGTCTGCGTTGTGATTTATCACTGTTGCTTGGGGTGGGTGGCGGGCCGAGCCGGCAGCCTTCGCTCGCTTCACCAATCAGAATGGCAGACAAACAGAGCTGTGTGTGCGCCACAGCAGACAGATGGATGACCTTCAGTCCTCCTTGCACCGCTCAGGTGGAGGAATGTTTGCCGAGCTAATTGTTTCCCGCGCACTACGTAATCCACTCAAACACCCCACGTTTTGAATTAGAGAGAGAGAAAGAGAGAGAGAGAGAGAGAGGGGGAGAGAGAGAGGGAGAGAGAGAGAGAGAGAGAGAGAGAGAGAGAGAGACAGAGAGAGAGAGACAGAGAAAGACACAGAGAGAGAAAGAGAGAGAGAGAGAGAGAGAGAGAGAGAGAGAGAGAGAGAGAGAGAGAGAGAGGGAGGGAGAGAGAGAGAGCAGACACAATCAAAGGAGAGAGCCTGGTTGGTTCAGTCTGCACTGCTCTAGACTAAACAGAACGATATGTTACGTATGACTAAAAGTTATAAATACTGCATGTGTGACTTGGGAGCATAAGCATTCATGAAATAACATGCACAGGCCATCAAAATTTCAAGGATGCATTTAGAACAACTTTAACAAAGCGTTTTTTTTTCTAGATATGTATAATATATTCATATCACTACTTTATTACTTCTTAAAACATTTACAAGCTGTGCCATGCACCAAGGCCCACAATTCATACATGTATTCTGATCTCAGACTATGACATACCAAATAAACCACAACAAGAACACAATGTCCAGAAAGCATGGACACCACAAAATGGATGTAATGCTATTACTGAATAAGCAAAGCACATAGTCCATATCTTTATGTACGAATCAGTGAATGAGTGGCTCAAATCATCCTTTGCCCCCTGAGCTTAATGCTAGCCCTGTAATACTGCCTCACAGACACATTCCACCATTACTGTTTATTTTCTGGGTTGTAGATCATCGGAGCCTATTTCGAGACCCCTGGATAAAGTTGTGCTGAAAAAGCACATTTTGTCAATCCCTGTCCCTGGTCTTGCGCTATCTATAAACTTAGCGGGGATCAGTGCCATCGTTTGTCTTTGGAGCACGCCTGTGTTTGTAGGACAAAATGAGATCCCCTGTGTGTGTGTGTGTGTGTGTGTGTGGGTGTGTGTGTGTGTGTGTGTGTGTGTGTGTGTGAGAGAGAGAGAGAGATATGGCCTGGCAAAGCTCTTGGTGCTCTTATCAATGACTCATACACTTTCATTACCATGTTGATTCCTTTTTTTTTGGTCAGTGGTCAATGTGAGGAATCTAATGCAGTCCAGTGCAGTGTCCAGAATATTCAACATACACACCCAAACGGCTCTCCTTTGTGTTTGCCTCATACATGCATATAGATAAATATCTGCAGTGACTACAACGCTGTGCTCCACCCAACCTAACCCATCCTGGTAACTGACTGCAATAATTTGAGGGTGACGGATGCCTTTGCGCACGCGACGATGGGAGCTGCTCCATCCGACAGAGTGATTCCAAAAGATGGAGAGCCATCCTTCAGGCTCGCCAGCTGCATCCATCTTGTGGCCGACAGCTGGCGGTGACGGAGGGGCTACCTTGAGCAGCTCGCCCCTGCTGAGACTGGCCATGATGAGCCTTCACTTTTCCTCGCTCTGATTCATACCCGCTGGGACATGGAGAGAGGGGTCGCACCGTAGCCCCAAACAACCCCCCCCCACACACACACACAAACACACACACAAACACACACACCTCCCTGTCATCCCACTCCCCCTCACCACCACCAGCACGACCACCACCACCCAACCCCAGTCTCCAACTCCCAAA